>NW_004949216.1:301039-311338 GCF_000317375.1 Microtus ochrogaster | reverse complement strand
CCAGGACGGTCTCAAAGTCAGAGATCTGGCTGCCTTTGACTCCCTTATTGAGATTAAAGGAGTGCACTACCAGGCCTAGCTTTCCATTTCTTAATAATGTTGTTTCTTTTATTTCTTTGTTTTGTTTGTTTTTTGTTTTGAGACAAGGTCTCCTGTAATCAAGGATGGTTGAATTTATGATCCTTCTGCTTCCATCACTCAAGCTGGGATTACGGTTATGTACACTGAGCCTGGCTTCTGTGGTGCTGGGATTACAGTTATGAACACCAAGCCTGGTTTCTGTGGTCCTGGGATTACGGTTATGGACACCAAGCCCAGCTTCTGTGGTGCTGAGATTACAGTTATGGACACTGAGCCTGGCTTCTGTGGTGCTGAGGTTACGGTTAGGGACACTGAGCCTGGCTTCTGTGGTGCTGGGGTTACAGTTATGTACACCGAGCCTGGCTTCTGTGGTGCTATCAAAACCAGACTTCAATTGTTAGCCTGGCGCTCTTCCGACTGATCTGCACTCATCCCTGCCCCTGCTTACTTTTTAAGGCTTCGAGACTATGACATAGGGGCTTCCAGACTGTTGTTAGAGAAACCTCTGGCATCCCTTCTGAAGCCAGAGACCAGAAATCACTCACTCAGCAAATAAGTGAAAACAGCTTTTCTGTTTTCGACGCTGTTTTCCTTATCTTGAAGTTTTATTTTTGGATTTCGTTCAGAAATGATTTTAAGACTTTGCCTCATCTTCCACATATGGCCAGCAGAGGGCACCCTAAGAACAGCATTTGTATCAGGATGGCCCGTAGCCATTTTCACTCTAGGAAGGCCTGTAGCAGATGAGAGTGCCAATCAGGGTTCTGAATTAAGGTTAGGTGGGGTGTTGGATGCATGAGGTGGTACCAGCTAGACACCTGTGCGGATGAACCTCAATGGCCTCTATCGAAGTGATCTGTGGCCACTTCTGCGAGGCATTTTCTGATCCCCAGAACCCACAGCAGAAAGATCAAACTGACCCCTAAAAGTGGTCTTCTGACCTCTGTGTGGGCATAGATACCGCACTGTCCCCAGAGATGCTTGGGCCGTTTCTTTTGGCCATCAGGCTTTTAAAACAATGGTCTCTGAGGAATTGAAGCCCCCCCAGGAATCACATGTTGGGGAAGGAGAGGGCCGGAGCTTGTTTTCCAGGAAGATTTCAAACGTACATGGGAAAGCTCTCTGAGACGTTGTTCTGAGCGCTGGGCAGAGAGGTAGCCTCTGGCAGTTAGACCACCTTGCAGGGCAGACTAGACAATGGTGGACGGAGGGTGAGCAGGGACTTACTTGATTAGGATGCCTTACTGACATGTAACTCTTGCTCACTATTTCAAACTAAGCCTGCTGGGGACTGAGGTCAGCCCACGGACTGTCAATCAAACCAAAGGTACTGAGCACGGAGACAGACTCCACACTGGGGAGACAATGGGCGATTTCATTTGATGTTTCTCTGAGTTTGTTTTATGCCTTTCTCTCTTTGACTGATTTTAATTTGTCCTCATTGGATACTGCAGCCGCAGAGTTGGCCCCACCCCTCACTGGGCATGGGCCTCACCTGGGCGGCACCTTAGAGCTGACCCTGTAGTTGGGATGCAGGTGGCTGGCCCTGATGATGTGAGTGTGGGGGACCCGGATCTACGGGCTTGAGAGCAGGAAAACTACCCTTGCTTCTTGCTGCAGGCTGCATTGGGTGAGCTAGCCAAGGCTGGAGAGCTCACCCAGGTGGTGATGATGAGGAAAAGCTGGTGGGCTGACCAACAGCTACAACCAGGGCCCAGAACCAGGGCTATGAGTTGGTCCACCCCATCATTCTCTAAATCTATGAACCGTGAAGCATGTGGAGCAATGGAGCATGTGAGGGGAAAAGCCTACAGATATAAAACAGCAGGATCTCCCTGATACCAAGAGAAACTCCAATGAGAGCCCATCATTGATGATGTAGCGAAATCAGAGACCTCCAGCCAGATCCATGACCCAAGACAATGAACCCTTGCAAGTAAAAAATGAACGGACTAAAGGGTGAACTGTGTGATTCAATGGGTCTCACTACAGCTTCCATGACAAGATTCATCTTTTGTTTGGTTTGGTTTTTGATTTTTCTTCTAAGTCTGATTTTGATCGAGAGGTTGTAAGGGCAGAGGGTGGGGAGATAAAGTAGAATCGAAATACATGATATGAAATCCACAAAGAATCAAAAAAGTTTTTTTAAAAAAGATAAATAAAAAAGAAATAGGAAAGTCACTTGGAGACTAGAGATGGAGGGGCCATTTAATACCATAAGGCACAGTGAAAAGCAGGAGCCACGTTGGTGTGCATGCCTATAATTCCAGCTGTTCCAGAGGTTAAAAGAACAATACAGAATATCAAAGAAACAATTCTTTGAAAAGGTAAAATTGGAAAACTCTTAGGCAAGTTAAACAAAAGAGAAAAGACCTCATTTTTTTTTAAAAATTAGACATAAAATAAGAATATTAATAGATACCACTGAAATCCAGAGGATTATTAAAAATGTATATCCTGATAAATTGTAAAACCTGGGGAAAATGGATTTTTTTTTGACACATGTGACTCAAAAGAATATAAGCAACCCCAAAATGATAGTGAGCCTTGAAACTGGAGGAGCAATAGTCTCCCAATCAAGACAGTCAAAGTACTTGGCAGATTAATTGCTGAACTGTACCAGATCTCCAATGAAGAGCTAAGACCTTCTCATACTATCCCACAAAACTGGAAGGGAAGGAAGGAAGCTACAGCCACTCTGATGGCAGAACTGGGTGATGATATCACACACAGAGAGAGCTACAGACAATTTCCTTGATAAACACAGATGCAAAATCCTCAGTAAAACACCAGCAACTCAAGTTAAATAACAGAAGAAAAAGCTAAAACCCCAGGAGTGAGGTGGTTTCACTCCAGGGATGCTGGAATAACAAGTGAGTTAATGTAATACAGCCTCAAAGCAGAATAAAGACAAGTTACATAACCATCTCAATGGATATAAAAAAGGTTTTGACAAAATTCAGCATCCTTCACGATTGAAAACTCTGAAGCAATTAGCAACAGTAGGATCAAATCTCCCCATGATAACACCTGTCTGTGAAAAGCCAGCAGTGACTTTTATACCAAATGGGGAAAATGGACTGGTTTCTCCTGAACCTGTGACAAGAAAGGATATCTGGTCTGCTCACTAATTTGGTGACCTCAGTAAGATCCTGAGCTGTGTTCTTGTAGCTTCCTTCTTTTCTTCCTCTTTCTTTCTCTCCCTCCTTCCTTTCTTCTTCCCTTCTTTTATCCCTTCCTTTCATTTTCTTTTATCTTTTTCTTTTCAGACAGTTTTAAGTAGCCCAGACTTGTCTTGAATTCACAATGTAGCCAGTGACAACCTTGAGCTTCTGATGACAATTGGGGTAGTCACCAATCTATGGGCAGAGCAGAATATTGTTAGGCGCCATTATGTTTGGCATTTTCCCCTCCAATTGTGTTTGGTTCTATTCTAGGTCTCTGGGCCATTCAGTCTCTAGATCCTAGCACTCCAGGCCGTGGCAGGGTGGGCTTACTCTTGTGGTCTCAGGCTGGACCAGTCATTTCCCACAGTCTCTGAGCCACCCTTACCCTGGTCCCTTCTCCGCTACACACCCTATAGGCAGGACAGAGTGTGGGTTAAACGTTGTATGGCTCAGTTGGTGTACCAATACCTCCACTGTAAGACTTGCCTTTCCAGTCATCTCTTTCTTGGAAGAGGACTGCCTCCTCCTTCCAACCCAACCCCTCATGTTCCTATCCCCACCTGCCCCCAGTACGCCCATGAGATCTCTCTATTTCCCCTTCCCAGGGAGAACCATGTGTCTCCCCCACTTGGACTCCCCTTGTTACCCAGCCTCTCTGGGTCTATGGATTGTAACATGGCCTTTCTTCACTTTACAGTTATTATCAGCTTATAAGTGAGTACATACCATGTTTGTTTTTCTGGGTCTGGGTTACCTCATCCAGAATGATTTTTTTCCTAGTTCCACCCATTTGCCTTCAGTTTTCTTGATGTCATTGTTTTTAACTGCTGAGGAATACTCCATTGTGTAAATGTACCACATTTTCTTTATCCATTCATCAGTTGAGGGGCATCTACGTTGTTTTCAGGTTCTGGCTATTATGAGCAGAACTGCTATGAACATAGTTGAGCAACTGTCCTTGTGATATGATTGAGAATTCTTTGGGTGTATGGCCAAGAGTGGTATAGCTGGGTCTTGAGGTAGATGGATTCCCAATTTTCTGAGAAACTTCCATATTTATCTCCAAAGTGTGGGCCCCATTTCTTAAAAGTTCTATCACCTCCCACATCACTAACACCATGGGGATCAGGCTTTTAATACAGAGACCCTTGGAGACCAACTCATAAAACCAAGGCTCTTTGGAGACTTCAGACCCTAGTATCCCTGCCATGTTACCTTTCTCTGGGCTTTGCTTTTCTGCAAGTCTACTGTCTCTTTCTCTCAGAAACCCCACTGTCACAAAAGCCCAAGAATGCTGTAAAGATATTATGAAGAATACTTGATTCAAAAGCTTGTGAATCACAAGGTTACATAGAGAAGTTACTCTAATCTTGAGGAACACACCCAGTGCCTCCCGGAAGGAGATCTGGCCAGTCCCCAGGCCGCCTGTCCTGGGAGGCACATAAGGGGCAAGGGCCAGGTCCCAGCAGCATCTCCAGCAAGACAGCCACGGAGAGACCATGGAGCAGCTCTTCTTTTTTGTGGGGCTGCTTGTGTGCCTGCTCTGCCTGCTCAAGTGTGTGAGGCTTTCCCGGTACCTCTTGGTGAGCTTCTGGAAGGTTTTACCAGGGTCTTTCCTGCGATCGATGGGACAATGGGCAGGTAAGTTGTACTGATTTGATTGCTCCTGTTTCTTATTCTTGTGTCTCAGAATGCTTCTGAGATGTCACATAAATGCAATGGCGTGGCTAGACAGCCCGAGTGGAATTAGAACTATCTGAACATCAAGGCATGGGTCAGGAGATGGTGGAGGGAGACTGCCCCTCAGTTCTCACCCATGTGTCTGCTACTTTGCTAGATTTTCTTCTTATTAGAGTTTTTCTGGTAATACAAATAATAAGTAAGGCAGAAATACCTGTCTCTTCATCTACAGATTTCTAAACCCCGGACTGGTGTGCATCCATTTGCTAAAGGGTATTTCAAAAAATTTGAGGTGCAAATGTTAATTTATTTTTTATACATCCCATGCCCTTCTCCACTAAACTTGTCAACTTTGCAAACTTCGTCATAGGTGTTTGTTAAATGACTATATGGGAAATTGTTTAGGATGAACCCATGAGTTTCTAATTGATGCTTCTTATGCTTACACTGTGTGTGCACACATATATGGTGTGTGCACATGTGTTTGCTGCCTCTAGTAACCTTACTAAGCTGCCTGGGCTTGTGTGCTCTAGATCCGAATATCAAATGCCGTGCACAATCAAATGCCCATATGCCTGGAGCTACCAGACATCTCAACAAGCACTGCCCACGTAGACCCTCTAAGAACCCTCCCCCAAAAGCAGTTAAAATGGAGCCAGAGACTCTGCGGCTTCAAAGTGAAAAATATAATCTTAGCTTGTTTGGGAGTCAAGAATGCATAATGTTATCATGAACAAATATGTAATGTCTTCATTACACACAGGCCAGCCAGCGGGGGAAAATATTTCAAGGAGGGGACAACACCCCCCCCCCCAGTTATAAGGCTGGAAAACACGCAGAGAGAATATCATGAGATCCATGCTCAATAAACTTAATAGATTTTTTTTTGTTGGCATTTTTTAAAGTGTGTCCTTCAATTGCTGGTGCCAAGGTCAGTCGCAGGTGTATGTGTAGTGAATTGTGGCATTCTGTCTCCAATTTTAGGAAGGAAGGGTGTAAAGGCATTTGAGATTGTTGGGTACTAGCAGATAGTGGTATTGAGGATTAACTGTCTAAAGTCGTTGGGTTTCTGCACCTCTCATTCCTGTGTCCTTTTTGCTAGGTTCCCTATCTTCCTCAGGCATTGAGGGCTGCTGTCCTGTGGGGTGAAGGAACACTGAGGTGTTCTTAGGGTAACCACTGGGCAGGGTGAAGCAATAACGGTTCACTTGCTTGCCCTGGAGGTGCTAAGGCTTGTGCTACCCCACACATTAAGAAACCTGTATAAAATACTTATTGATTTAGGCTTTGCTGCATTTCAGAGTGTGTCTTCTAGATACATGGATCCCTCTGAAAATGACACACACAACCCCTCACACCCCAGACAGACAGAAAAACCCTTCACATCAGGAGTTCTGTAAGGGGGGACAAAGCTGGAGTGAGAAAACATGGCTTTGTGGTATTGAGAGTTCTAGACTGAGTTGTACAGGAGACTGTAGTTGAGAGAGAGAGAGAGAGAGAGAGAGAGAGAGAGAGAGAGAGGCACCATTCTGTTGTTTCAAGTCTGTTGCTGTTTCTTGCAGTGATCACCGGAGCAGGAGATGGCATCGGAAAAGCCTATGCATTTGAGGTGAGGTGGCTGCTTTTTATTTATTTTTTTTGTGGTTTGGATTTTGGAGATCAGGTCTTACTCTGTCTCACTGGCTGATCTCAACTGGATCTTCTGCCTTGGTTTTCTAAATAGCTGGGACTCAGGTGAATTCCACCAGCCTAGCTTTGAAGCTTTCTCCCTTGTTGTCATGGGACACCCACCCCACTCATCACTTTCCTGTGTATAAAAGTCATAGACATTCATTTAAGAAGTATACTACCTTTAATGTGAGAGTCCAATAAAAAAATCTCACCCTTTAGAAACTTAAAATAGTTTTACATGCATTTGTGTGTGCAGAAGAGGAGCCGGTGTTACAGGTGGTTCTGAGCCACCAGTGTGGTGTTGGGAACCAAACTCTGGTCTTCTGGAAAGGCAGCAAGTGCTGAGTCATCTCTCCAGTCTCTTCTCTAAAATAAGCAGACCAGTGGCTGTGCCTCCATTTAGACTTTAGGGACTTATGGGATATTTGATGTTTTAGGGTTGCAATTGTGCCATGGTGTTTAGATATTTACCTTTAAAAATGTAAACTCAGCCTAGTATGGTGGTACAGGTCTTTAATCCTAACACTTGGGAGGCAGAGGCAGGAGGCTAGCCTGGGCTACAGAGCAAGTTCCAGGATAGCCAGGGCTACATAGTGAGACCCTGTCTCTAAATAAATAAATAAATGGATAATCCCTTTTATTTATTCCATACAAAGAGGTAACATGCTGATTCAAAGATTATTGTGTGGGCTAGATGAGTCATGTATAGCTTCTGTTTCAAAGCACTGGGGAGGCAGAGACAGGGCATTCCCCTTGGACAAGCTGACTAACAAGCAGACAATCAGTGGGGGTTGGGTTCAGCAAGAGATGCCTCCCCAATAAATAAAGTGAATGATTGAGGAAGACACCCCATGTAAACTTAAGCCCTCCATAAACATGCTAGCCTGACACACTTGTGAGCTCATGCATGTTTAACACCCACACACACCACACATGTACAAAAAAAAGTATTCAAGTCTTTATAGAGAATATTATAAACCTCCAATGAGAGGAACGAGTCCTCCTGAACAAGGGAGACAGAAAGATACTCAGACTTTTCAGTTTCTCCTAAATTTCTTTCAAATTCCAGGATATATATATATATATATATGTATATATAATTTTTAAAATGTGATAGTTATTAGCATTTTCTTTTATAAAAAGATTTCCTTAAATTTTATTTACTTATTTTTTCACGTGTGTGTGTGTGTGCACGCCATGGCATGCATGTAGAGGTCAGAGGACAACTGCAGAGTCAATCTTCTCCTCCACCAAATGGGTCCTGCAGATGGAACTCAGGTCATCAAGCTTGCTGCCAAGTCTTTTCTCACTGAGCCGTCTGCCCAGCCCTCCACAATATCATCTGGAAGTGGCAGTGTAATACTCTCTCAAATGAAGGTCTGTAGCTCAGCCGTGTTTTTCTCACTAAAAAGGTTTAGGTTAACCTCCTATTTTTTTCTTCATTCTCTATAAACTTGGAAACATCTCTCTCAGTGACTGTGGAGACTGTGGGCACAGTAAAGCAAAGGCTCCCACGGTCTCAGTGAGGTGTAGAGATTTATATTAAACTCTGAAGTCCTAGCTGGTCCCAGCAGTGACACAAATGTTGCCATAGGCTGGGTAGCCCAGACAACGCATTCCTCACAGCTCTGGAGGCTCGAAGGTCACATGCTGAGTGCTCAGTCCTTCTGCTGGATTACAGACAAAGAGCATCTCAGTGGGTCCCCAGAAACAAGCTCTCTGGGCATATCTCAGGGCACTAACCCCACAACATGGGCTCCACCCTCAGGAACTAGTCTACAGCATGTTGTACATTACATGCTGAAAATTATACCTTTGGCTGTTTTCCCAGTAAGGGTTAGGATTTTGTTTGCTTGTTTCCTTTTTTGTTTGTTTTTTTTCAAGACAGTGTTTCTCTGTGTAGCCTTGCCTGTCCTAGAACTAGTTTTGTAGACCAGGCTAGCCTCAAACTCACACCTGCCTCTGCCTCCCAAATGCTGGGATTAAAGATGTGAGCCACCGCTGCCCAGCTAAAGGATTTTTTGTTTTGTTTTATTTTGAGACAGGGTCTCACTAGATATCCCTGACTGTCCTAGAACCCACTTTGTAGACCAGGCTGGCCTTGAACTCATGGTTCAAGCCTCTGTGCCTATCGGAAAATGTGTGACCTCTGGTTTATATATAAGGATGTCCTCACAAGCATTGGCTGGCCCTTGATAGATGATGAGTGGGTCACATTTGAGTGTGGAGAATAGGAAGAGGGCTCAGCAATTTCTTTCGAAAGCGGTATGTCTTTTGCTATCAAAAACTGGGGAAGACAGGGCTTGCAAGATGGCTCAGCTGCCAAGCCTGGAAACCTGAGTTCAATCCTACCATGATGGAAGGAAAGAACCAAGTCCAGCAGGTTCTTCAATGATCTTCACACATGCTCTCTCTCTCGCTCTCCTCTCTCTCTCTCTCTCTCTCTCTCTCTCTCTCTCTCTCTCTCTCTCTCTCTCTCTCTCTCTCTCACGCACACACACATGAAACCCTTCTCTTCCCCACACACAATACCATACCACAACACACACACATCCCACCCCCCCAATATAAAGGATGCCTTCTCACTGCTACAGCCTGGAGCTTGACTTTCCCTTCAAGGCCCATTTACAGCTCGTGGTGCTGCTGGGAGGCTGTGGAGCCTCTAGAAGGGAGCTAGGCTCTGAGATGTGTTCATAATTCCCAGCTACCCTGAAGGGAACAGCTTTCCCCTGCTGAGTTCAGTCACTGAGGGTCCATAACAGAGGGGTCATGGTCACCGACAGGAACTTCGTTGACCTTGGGTCCAAATAAACCCCGCTGCCTTTTAAGTTGTTTGTCACAGTGATGGAAAACTGACCGAGGTCTGTGGCTGTCGCAGGGTTCTATTGGTGTGAAGAGACACCGTGATCATGACAGCTCTTATAAAGGAAAACCTTTAATTGGGGCTAGCTTACAGTTTAGAGGTTCTGGCCATTATCAGCACGGCAGCACGCAGGCAAACACGGTGTCGGAGAAGGAGCTGAGAGTTCTACATCTGGATGCACAGGCAGCAGGAGGTGACTGCCACACTGGGCGTGGCTTGAGCATCAGAGACCTCAAAGCTGTCCCCTGTGACCACTTCCTCCAACAAGGCTACATCTCCTGATAGTGTCACTCCTATGGGCTTGTGGGGTCCATTTCAAACCACAACAGTGGCTTAAAGCTCTGAGCTACTGGGATTCTTTCGGACTTCTCCTTCTTTCCTTAACTCCACATAGACCTGCCTTTGTTTCTTGGTACTTAGAGGAGATCCCAAGTCAAACGCTGCCTGAGCCACTCATTTCTTTACCATCTTTTAAAGAAAGGTTCATGAACTGGGGGCTGGGTGGGCTGGGTGGGGTTGGCAATCCTCACTCCAACAGGATCTTTCGATTCTGACCAAGGGATGCATCCTCCTGGGGCTTCTGAGTCACCAGAGAGTTCTCCTGTGAGCCTTGGGTCCTGACATTCTGTTCTGTCCTTGACTAATTCTTGTTTTTTTTTCTTCTGTACAAACTTTTTAATATTTCCTTGTGTTCTTTTAAAAAGTTAATAATTTTTTTCCCTAGGCTTGTAACTTTTCTTCATGCAGGCTTTTTCTGTTCCAGAGTCTATTCTCTCCTGCTGACTGACTGCTGCTCCAGAGATAGGGGTTCAGTCTCGGGTGGTCAGGACTCCATGG
>NW_004949216.1:299200-299980 GCF_000317375.1 Microtus ochrogaster | reverse complement strand
CCCGAGTGCTGGATTAAAGGCGTGCGCCACCATCGCCCGGCTAAGACAAAGTTTTGATTTAGTAATTCAGGTATCTTGTTAATCACAGCTGACTCTTCAGCCCCAGCTAACCAGAACCACAGAATCTTAATTTAAAATAACAAATGACCCTGGCAGAGTCTTTAAAGTTCCCTCTGAAACTCCACAAGCCAGGCCTTCATCATCTGCACTGCTCTCAACATCCTTACCTTCCAAGTTCCCACAGAACGTCCCACAGAGCTTTAACACTTCATGGTTCTTCTAGCCCAAGTTCCAAAGTTCTTCCACAATCTTCCCCAAAACATGGTCAGGTCTGTCACAGCAATACCCCACTCCTGGTATCAATTTGTCTAAGTTAGGGTTTCTATTGCTTCAGTGAAAAACCACAACCAGAAAGCAGGTTGGGGAAGGAAGGTTGGTTTATTCAGCTTACACTTCCATAGTGCTGGTCATCACCAAAGGAAGTCAGGGCAGGAACTCAAACAGGGCAGGATCCTGGAGGCGGGAGCTGATGCAGAGGCCATGGAGGGATGCTGCTTATTGGCTGGCTTGCTTCCCCATGGTCTGCTCAGCGTAAATTCTTATAGAACCCAGGACCATCTGCCCAGAGATGATACCACCCACCATGGACTGGGCCCCTCGCACTGATCACTAATTAAGAAAATGCTTTACAGCTGAATCTCATGGAGACAGTTCCTAAACGAGGCTCCTTCCTCTCTGACGACTCTAGCTTGTGCCAGCTGACAGTCAAAACCAGCCAGA
>NW_004949216.1:278449-298994 GCF_000317375.1 Microtus ochrogaster | reverse complement strand
CGTGGCTTATGCAGAAGTAGTGGTGTAGCGCTCCGTGTTCGTAATTCTACTGCCCTGGAAGCGGAGGCAGGAGGAGCAGGAATTCAAGAACATCATTTTGAGTGTGAGGCCAGCCTGGGCTACACATGACCCTGCCCCCGCTCCACCAAACAGATAGGACTTTTCCCCTGGAACTTCTTGTTTTTCATGTTCCCACAAGGACTCTTTAAGGCACTTTAAAAAAAGATTTATTTTTAATTGTGTATGCATGCATGCCACACGTGTGTTGGTAAGCACCGCATAAGTGTGGGTACCCGAGGAGGCCAAAAGAGGGGTCAGATCCCCTGGAGTCACAGTTGTGAATTGCTTAGTGTGTGGTATTGGGAACTGACTTCAGAATCTCTCCAGTTCCCTTGTGAAGTATTTTTATCCTTCAAAATCTTGTCAGAGAATCACAAAGAAAAGAAAAAAAAAAGGAAAAAAAAGGTGGGCAGTGGTGGCGCATGCCTTTAATCCCAGCAGTAGGGAGGCAGAGGCAGGCAGATCTCTGAGTTTAGGGCCAGCCTGGTCTACAGAGAGTGTTCCAGGATAGCCAGGGGTACACAAAGAAATCCTGTCTCAAAAAACAAAACAACAACATAAAACAAAAGAAAAATTCCATAAAATCTTGTCAGAACTCTAAATATTGGCATCTAAGTATCTTTTTCTTACTCAAACTTCTTTGTATGTTAGGTAAATTTTTTTTTTTAACTACATCCTGGACATTTCTGGTAAAATGTCATGAGACTCTGGGTCTTACTCAAATCTGTTCGTGTGGTTTATATTGACGGCACATTAGCAGCTGGGGAAGGGACTCAGGTTTTCTACTTGGCTCCCACTAAGGCCTCTGCCTCCTTGCTACTGCTGGGGGTTTGCCGGTCAGAGGTAATATTAAGTAACCTAAACCTAACCAGATGTGTTTCGTCTCCAGTAAACCTTTTTTTTTTTTTTTTTTTGGCTGAGGCCATAGTACTTTTTCTAATGTGTGTACTTGAGATAGATTAGTTATTGAAATTACCTGGAGCAAGTGAGAAGGAAACATGGAACACGCAACAAACCTGCTTAGGAGTTTATTGGGGGGGAGGTTTACAGGCTTGGGGAAGGTCAGTGTGCAGAGAGAGAGAGAGAAAGAGAGAGAGAGAGAGAGAGAGAGAGAGAGAGAGAGAGAGAGAGGAAGATGGCGCATCCAGCTTTTAAAAGCTGCCTAGCGCATGCGCACAGGGGGTTGACTGACTTCGTCATATGCAGATGACGGAGCTCACGCATGTGGGCAAGAGTTCACACAGCTGCATCATACGTAGGTGATGTAACCATACTGCATGTGGGACAAACCTGGTGGCCATGGAACCCAGAAGTGTCAGCCATATTGTGGCTGAATCATAACAGTTATTACCTGTGTGGGGTGTATGTATGTGTACATGAATGTGCTGACCCATGTGAGTATGTGTGGAGGTTAGAGGTTGGTATCATCGTCTTCCTCTATTACCATACATGTTTTGTTTCCTTACACCATATATTGGTGTTGATCTTGCCATGTTTGGATGCCAAAATATAACATAGGAATAACAGGCTTGGGGCCGGAGAGACAGCTCAGTGGTTAAGAGCACTGGCTGCTCATAGCACCCACATGGTGGCTCACAACTGTCTGTAATTCCATCTGCAAGGGATCTAACACCTCCTTCTGGCTCTATGGGTATCCTATGCTTATGATGCACTTATAGACGGCAAACACCCATGCACATAAAATAAAATACAAAAATTAAATCAAAGAAACTGGGTTTGATGATACATTGACAATTATTATTACTCTAGCAAAAAGCAGTTGGAATCTGAAATGTTGCTTTCCAACTGTTATGAAGTGTTATTTTTCCTTCCCGAAGTCTCTCTGATCTTGATAACTGTGTCTCCTCTAATGGTGTCCCTGAAATAAGTAAAATGTTACTTGTCTGTTTATTTATTCGTTTGAGGCAAGGTCTCTCTTTGCACCTGGAGCTACCTAGCTAGTCCTGAAGATTCAACTGTCTCTGCCTCCCCAGCTCGCGGGTTACAGATGTACATCGCTATCGCCAGGCGGCCTGGGGTTGGGTATTCAGGTCCCTGGGCTTGCACAGCCAGGCATCTTACCCACAAGCCTTTTTCCAGCCCTGCCTACGCACTCTGTCCTTAGACGTCCCCTTTTCTGATCCTTTAATCAGAGAAAGTGAGCTTCCTTGGGATTTGGTTCACATTTCTGATTTATCCGCCGCTCCATCTTAATTAAAGAACTGGACGTTTCAAGGGAGTGCTTAAAGGCAGGAACGGGGGAACGCGCTTCTCTGGCTTTCCGGAAGCCTATTCTGTGCTCATTTAAGTTTAATCCGCATTCACCTTTAAAGTGGTAGGGGAGGCTTTGCCTCCTGTCCAAGGAATTTCAAGTATCAACCAAAGCAGGTGGGAAACAAAACAAAACAAAACAAAAAATACTTTCGGAAGGGGCTGGGCTGGGAGGCAGAGGGTGGGCTCTGTCTGCACCTCTGTGGCTCTCTGTCTGCACCTGAATTCCAGCCCTGTCTTCTATTCTCTCCCACACAGAAGCAGCCCTGTCTTATTCCCACCCCCGCGTGTAGATTAGCAGCCACAAGCACCTTCCTTGACCCAGGCTCCCATTCAGTCCTGCAGTCGCGGCAGAGATCCGGGACTGGTGGGCAGTGCATTATGGGAAAGGCCTTGCTGGGGGCTTAACTCCCTGAAAAGGGGCTGAAGACCCGCATATGGGGCCTGTCAGCCCCGACTTTCTCAAAATAAGATTGAGTCCTGCTTGAGCACACAAAGGGGACAATGCTGCCCAGACTTCGGCCCAGACCACTTCACATGCCGCCTGGAAACTCTCTCCAGAAAAAGGCGCCACCAAGGAGAGGCTGGAGCCCACAGGCAAAGAGCACCCTTTGTGCTGGAAATGCAAATTGTTTTCCATTTAATGGACAACTTCCCCTCCAGGAAGCTGCTGAAGTGAACGGGGAGACAAAAGTCCTTCATTCTTAAGTCACATTTGTGACAGATTCTGGCGGGGGTGGGGACTCCACGGCACCCTCAGCCCAGAATTGCCACCACTCTGGGTTTTGGGGATTTCCCCCTAATTAATATTTTATTTTTGTCAATATATTTTATAGTTAAAACTGCTTGGTGAAATATTACTTTAAATTGCATTTCCCAGAGGGGTGGTAATGATTCTGGGTGTTTTTGGTCTAAAGAGATATAAAGGAAACAATAGGAAAAACTCAAATACATTAAATAAAAAAGAATAAATCTCTTTTTAAAAAGAAAGCTCTTAGTTATGTGTAGATGCAGATGTTGAGAATATGGCTGGCAGTAGGAAAGGGCCTTGATAACGTTCAGAGGGCTCTCAGTGATGGGTGCTTTCTCTGGTAGAACTCTATCTAATTAGCGTCCTTCCTTCTGGTCCTCACGGGCAGTCTGCTCTGGGTAAAGGGAAAAGGAGAGAAACCACTGCACATGCTCATCTTTTCTTGGGCAGAGAAGACTGAAACTTTCTGTCTAACCCTATGCCCAGAAGGGGGAATCTAAGGACTGCTAGTGTCTGAATTTACCCTGTAATTTAGCTTCTGCCCATTGAGCAACAGCGAGGGCTCTCTGTCTCTAAATCTTGCTCTCAACTTCCCTTTATTGCTGTTTGTTTTTTTTTTGAGACATGGCTTCTCTGTGTGTGTAGTCCTGGTTGTCCTGAAACTCACTCTGTAGACCAGGCTGGCTTCCAACGTGGAGATCTGCCTGCTTCTGCTTCCTTAGTGCTGGGATTAAAGGCATGTGCCACCACTGCCTGGCTCAACTTGGGGACTCGTTTCCTTCAGAAGGCTGGGTATTTCAGCCAGTGAGTTGACAGAGGCAGACAGATAACATGCAAAAGGACACAGATTTCAAACCATCCTAAGCCATCCGTGTGTGAGGCTCACAAGGGGCCAAAATGGCTGGACTCTCTGTAGGGCAAAAGGAGATAGGGACTGGACCTTTGGGGAGAAGGGAGGTGGTACAGGAGATGCATATTCCTGGTTGTCAATATATTCAAGGTGATGAGAATCTCTCAGGTAGCAGTCATCATGGTCCCCCTGGGCAAGAGTCGCATTGCAATCTGTTTGGGCGTGTAACAAGAAAAGCCTCTGCCTGCTTCCTATCTTTCATCTATGAGTATTTACGTGGGGTATTTGACTATTCTCTTTTTGGGGGCTGTGATTCCAGCACAGATATTCGGACAGCCCTGCTCTCCATAACAGTTCTCAGGGTGGATTATCTCAAGGAAGTCTCATGTCTGGTGCCAGCCTTCAGGGATGGCCATTAAGTTGACTTTAGTTGTTCTTGTGGTGGGGTGCATGCATGCGTGTGTGTCTGTGTATGTTTGTGTGTCTGTGTTACAGTGTTAGCCAAGTGTACCTTATCAGGAAGCCTGTCAGCTAGGCTGGTATTGAACTTCAGTATTGGACTCCACTGCCAACTTGTTCTTATGAGACTGATATGACCTGACGGTACCCAAGATAAGCCGAGGTCCCTATTCACCAAACTACAGCCTTAAATAGTATAGAGTTGGCTTGTGGTCACATTGATGCATGATCCATTGGTTGTTAATGGCCAGAGAATCCCAGAAACAAAAAACACTATGCAAAGTCATTTATTTTCATTCCTCTTTATCTGAACAGTTGGGGGCTATTCCCCCCACAGTGTGGCAGATGAGAACAGTACCATTCTGGAGGCAATATTCCTGGTGGCTGCAGGAAATGGTGTCCCGTTATCACTCTACTGTAGCATCCCCTGTGTCCCAATGTAGCCACGCTTTCCTCGGTCCACAGACACCTGTGCTTTCCCATATGCCTGCCTCTGTCTCTTAGAGGACAGGCACGTCAGTTAACAGCATCCGTGAGAACAAACTGCTGAGTCATGGGCTATGCTTCCTGATGATCAGCTGGACTAAATGATGGTGTTTGTCTTCTAGAGAATCTGAGGTGTCAAGGTTATAGGCACTGCATGAAAAGAGAGAACTTGACCTCCTTTTTATTCTTTTAAAGGATTATGCAATTTTGGAATGATTGGGTTTTTTTTTTTTTTTTTAAATGTTTGGTAGAATTTACCCAGAAGATAATCTGTGCCTGGAATTCTTTCTGTGGGACAGTTTAAATCACTTGTTTTTAATCTTTATTGCCTTATTATTAACACTCGGGTTTTTTTTGTTTTGTTTCTGTTTTTTGTTTTTTGTTTTTTTTCTTTTGAAACAGGGTCTCTTGCTGTCTCCTGCTCCATATGATGCCAGCCTAGCTGGCCTGCGAGCTTCTGGGCTTTGCCTTTCTCCACCACCCGTCTCCACTTTGCTGTAGGAGCAATGTTAGAGATGTGTGCTGCCTAGTCTGGCTTCGCATGTTCCTACTGATCCAAACCCAGGTCCCCATGCTTGCAGGGCGACGGTTTTACCCACAGCACCGTCTTTTCAGCCCTGTTTTATTTTACTATGTTCTTTTTTGATGTAAAAATTAAAAATAACTAAAACAAGGGGACAGGTTCTTGTTATATAGCCCAGGGTATACTTTAATTAAGGCAGGGTTTTGCTACACAGCTCACCCTAGCCCCACCATTGCAGCAACCCCTCCTGCTCCCTCACGTGCTGGGATTTGCAGGCATATGCATCACACCTGGCTAGAACTGTCTAATTGCCTGCCCCTTTCCAAAGAAATCAAGAATACCCTCCCTTTCTGAGAACACTCTGTGTGTGTGTGTGTGTGTGTGTGTGTGTGTGTGTGTGTGTGTGCACTTAACACAGCTTTAAGAAACAGCCTTTCTGGTTTTCTCTCAATCCTCTGAGGATGGCAGCCTCTCTTCCCTGCTAGTCTCTTCCCCTTTGCTGGATCCTCTGCCTGGCAGGTTTGCTGCCTCCCACAGATGTTCCTGGGTCAGCTGTTCAGGGCTGAGGAGTCTGCCCTGCATACTGTTGTGCAGGTCCTTGTGCTCTTTGGAGGAGAGGTGTTTTGGAGTCTTTCCTCACTTCCTGCCTAGTTTTGGCTGTTAAGGCTCATCTCCCCTTTGTACACATGCCCTGAACTCAGTTCTGAGGGAGAGAAGGGCACTTGGGCTAATGGCTTTAGGAAAAGCTGGGACCCAGTACTCTTTATCTGGCTTCTTTGCCCCGGCTGTGGTGCTGGTGTGGCCTGAGAGTTTAAAATGTGCAGGGGCTTAGATAACAACTTCATTGGTTATTTCAAAACAGGAGAGAGGATTTTGAATATTCAAACACAAATGAGTGATCTGTATCTGAGATGCCAAATATGCCAGGCCACAAAGTGATCCTTACACATTGTGCACACACACTGAAATGTCACATTAAAATTACTACGTGCCAATTAAAAAGAGAACATGTTATCTATATATAAGTCTATGTATATAAAACACGTATAGTGTAAACTTTTAAGTTAAAGTTCTAAATTATGTTTATGCACTGGGGAAAGGGTGTGTGCACCTGAGTGCAGGTGTCTGCAGATGATCCCCTAGAGCTGGAGAGGAGAGTCAGGACTTCTGGAAGAGCAGCAAGTGCTTCTAACATTTGAGCCTTTCCTTCAGCTCTTACCAGGATTTTCAGAGACAGCGTTCAGAGGATGAACTCTTGCTTCATATTGGTATGGATTCATAAGAGGAAGCTTATTATTTGTGTGGTTTCTATACTCTGTTTCCTTACCAAATGTCTATTGCTTCGTCCAGCAATTAAAATCTCCAGCTGACCTGGTGTATTTTTACCCCCTGTTGTGTTACCTCTTCCGTGTAAAGCTTTTCATCTAGGTAACCAGGTCTAGGACTGGTGTGTCTCCAGTAAGAGTCAGCCTTTCACAATGTCTGTTTCTAACAATATTTAATTGCTTTAATGCTGATTTTGATGGACTTACTAGAGCTGTCTTCTTCTTTTGGTTTGTCTTTATTGCTTTCATTTGCTCTTGTTGCTATAACACAAACACTCCAAAGTTAGGCAATTTTCTATCCTGAACCCTGAAGCTCTCTAGGGTCTCCAGACAGCAGCTGTCATTGGTGTTCTGATAGACACTTAGTATTTAGAATATTCCAAGATTCTCAGGGGGTAGGAATGAGGGACCAAGACCGAAAAAGGAGCAGGAGATGTTCCTGGAATTTCTGTCTCATGTGGAATGATGCTCTTATCCCCTCCTGCACGGGAAAGAGACTCTTATTGTTTCCAATGTGCAGGAAGTTGCAAGGCCTGGAAGCTCTTATTAGCTAGGTACAAGAAGTGAATGTATAATTTGTACCACAATAGCACAAATATTGGCTTTTTTTCTCTTTCTCAAATCATCTTATGATCTGCTGTCTATTATATCTTAGTGTGTGTGTTCAGGTGAAGGTGCATACTCGTGTGTATGCAGGTGTATGTGGAAGCCAGAGACTTATGCTGAGTGTCTCCTTTACTCTTTCCACCTGTTTTGTTTTGAAGACAGGGTCTCTTCTTGCTGAACCTGAAACTCACTAACTGACTAGACATGTTATCTCCTGGAATAGTTCTGTCTCCATCTCCCCTGCACTGAGTTTATTGGTCGTGCTGCATCTGGCTTTTTTTTGGTTTTGCTTTGTTTTTGTTTTTCGAGACAGGGTTTCTCTGTGGCTTTGGAGCTCTTGTAGACCAGACTGGTCTCAAACTCACAGAGATCCACCTGCCTCTGCCTCCCGAGTGCTGGGATTAAAGACGTGTGCCATCACCTCCCAGCACTGCATCTGGATTTTTACATGGGCACTGAGGCTTGAACTCGAGTCTTCATGTTTGTGTGACAAGCACTTGAGCATCCTGTTAGGCCCAGTGATCATCCACCCTCATAACTAACTTACTACATGAGGAAGACGTAAGGAAGATGAAAAGGTTTTTGAAAACACACTCACATTTGTTTCACCAATACCAGGTAAACACCTTTGAGACAAGTATGGATGAAAAGCTGCAAAAGTCAAAGGATTTTTATCAGGCACTTATGAATTGCAGTTTGGGAAAATGGATTTGGATAGTTTCCCATCAGTGCTCCAAAGAAGAAAGGAGGAGGAGGCTCATGCTGAGTGACTGAGGAATTGTTTTATTGCAAGGGAGTAGAACTCAACCTGGTGGAACTGCAGAAAGTGCAGCAGGAGCCATGGAGCCCAAGGAAGATAAGGAAATGAGTGCGTACTATTAGTGAAAATACCCAGACAGAGTCCGGTTAGTCTCTGATGCACACCTTGAGTCTCTGGGTGCCATGGAGATCTAGGAGATGCTTTGTCAGAGGGGAACCAGAGCTCACAGCGTTGGGCAGCCTGGCATTGCCTGTAAGCCCTGCTACCCTGATAGTCACCCAGTAACACTTCAAAAGTGTGGAGGGATAGCCCAGTCATAAGTGTTTGCATTGCTGAGACTGATTCCCAGTACACACATGAAAAGCCAGGTGATCTGATGCCTGCTTGTGATCCCAGCACTAGAGTGGTGAGGGCAGGTAAACCTTGGGGCTTGCCTGCCAACAAGTTAAGCCTAGTGGATAAGTTCCAGTCCAGTTAGAGTCTCTATCAAAAAGTAAGGTTTGCAGCCCCCAGACTTTACAGTTGGCTACAGGGAGCCCCACCAGTTCCAAACAGGGGCTCCCTGATGATGATCCTGCCAAGACTTCTCACAGTGACTCTTGCCATATAATGGGCACACAGCGACACTTACAACAGCTACGGTGTTGGCTTCAGCCTTACCCACAATGGCTGTTCACTCACAGCACGGGAACCTCCATCATAGGAGGAAGCAGGAGACTTATGGTGCAGTCAGGGACAGAAGGACCTTCTACACAACTAAGGCCTCCCATCTGCTTAGCATCTTTCTGTTTTTTCCATTCCTGCCTGCAGCTAGCCAAACATGGACTCAACGTAGTACTTATCAGCCGGACACTGGAAAAGCTACAGGCCATTGCAGAGGAGATTGGTGAGTGATCCCACACAGCAAGGCGAGTGTGTATGCATGGAACTGGCCAAACATGGCACTGTCCTGCCTGTTCATGCCATGTCTGCTGCCGGAAGCCTGGGCTGCCACCTGTCCGCTGTATACAGAAGGGCCCAGTATATAAAGGGAAGGACAAGGTATAAGGCATAGACTGTCACCCTGAATTCTGTGGCCTGGATAAAGGAAAAGTTTTCTCTGGGCCTTTACCCTCAGAATCAGCCCTGCTCAGCCAGAGCCCTAGCTGCCTCTGAGCTTTCGTCCCTTTCTTTGAAGCCAGAAATAGTGTCTGTGATTTGTTTCTATGCTCATAATCCTTATTTTTAGATTTTAAATTTTAATAATTACATAGTCAATAATTAAGTAAAGTATCAAGGCAAAGGTATGAATCTTTAATTATGAAGGCTTTTTAAACCACAGCAGGCTGTCCTGGGTCAGCCTTGTTTCTTTGGGAGAGGTTCAGAATAGAAGAAGGTTGTGGAGGTGGGGGCTGGGCGATCAAACTGCGGAGGCTCCCTGCCCTTGAACGGGTGAATTTGACTTTTGTTTGGCATCTGGATGTTAGGAGTCATTCCGATTAGGACCAAGGCATTCTTGAGTGTCTTCCTCGTGGTGTTAAATGTGCTTTTCGTCACGTTATAGGAAAGCAAGTCCTGCCTTGTATATTAAGGGATCCTTGACTCTTACATTAGGTCTCCTGATTGCTTGATCAGAGGAGCTGGGTCTAGACTCAAAGTCAAGGCTCTTCTGAGAGAGACTGGGACACCTCTATCTGCAGCTGTCACCACTGCCTATAAAGGCCTTCCCCGGGCAAGTGAGCGCAAAACCATAGAGAAGGCGCTAAACTTGGAGTGAAGAATAGGTTCTGTAGACAAATTTGCTGCTCTGGAAAATGGGAAGAAGAGTGTCTGCTCCCTCAGGATTGTGGGGGACAAGCTGCCATGTATGTGGATTCTGGAGCATAGGACTCCTGTGTCTATGCTGAGGGGACCTTAGTCTGCTGAGCTATGAAAGCATCCGAGGGTGTGCACAGTCCTCCTCCAGGGGCTCAAACCTGAGTTTGTGTCAATCACCTGGTGGCTTATGTAGGCCAGTCTGGCTCAGGCCAGTATGTCTGAACCAGTAGGTCTGGGGTAGAGGCAGATCTGGGTCTCTAATAAGATTCCTGATGATTTTGATATGACTTTGAGAAACACAGTCCCAACTCTCTTTTAGGTATTTCATTGTAATTTTTAATTGTGTTTATGTGTGTATGTCTGTGTTGGTGTGTGCAAGTGCCTATCAGATCCCCTGAAGCCAGAGTTACAGGAGTTGTAAGCCACCTAATGTTTGTGCTAGAAACCAGCCTGGGGTCTTCCATGAAAACAGAAAGTACTCTTAAGTGTTGGACCATCTCTCCAGTCCTACAAAATCTACTGCATTGCTGTGGACTTTATGGTCAAGAGGGGTGGTTGTACTCAGGCTTACTAGAAACACCTGTGGTCTCTTATACAGAGGGGGCCACTGAAAGCCGTGTGAAGATTGTGCAAGCAGATTTTACCAGAGAAGACATTTATGACCATATTAAAGAAAAACTTAAAGGTTTAGAAATCGGAATTTTAGGTAAGTATATTAAAAATGCAAATCTTGATTTTCCATGTAAATATGATAATCACTTCAGTGACTATTGAAGCCCCTTTTGGGAGTGGCCTGGTGAGATGGATTGATGCATAAAGACACCCATCATCAAGTCTGATGACCTGAGTTCAATCCTAGTGATCCATTTGTGGATGGCAATAACAGAGTTCTTCAAGTTGTTCCTTCTCCAGCTACCTTACATATCATGTGCATGTTAGTGCACACCTGTAATCCAAACCCTCAGGAGGTGGAGGAAAGAGATCAGAAGTTCTTACCCTCAGGTGTATGGTTAAAAACTCTCGTATCACTGGGCAGTGGTGGCGCACACCTTTAATCCCAGCACTCGGGAGGCAGAGGCAGGCGGATCTCTGTGAATTCGAGGCCAGCCGGGTCTACAAGAGCTAGCTCCAGGACAGGCTCCAAAGCTACAGAGAAACCCTGT
Organism: Microtus ochrogaster; assembly: GCF_000317375.1. Classification (NCBI taxonomy): domain Eukaryota; kingdom Metazoa; phylum Chordata; class Mammalia; order Rodentia; family Cricetidae; genus Microtus; species Microtus ochrogaster. The sequence continues at coordinate 287,943 of NW_004949216.1, read as the reverse complement.
CTCGAAAAAAAAAACTCTCCTATCACAAGTTCTAATGTTTTTACATTCTAAATGGACGTGTGTGTGTGTGTGTGTGCGTGTGCGTGTGTGTGTGTGTCTGTCTGTCTGTGTCTGTGTACATATGGAGGCCATTGGTCAATGTCAGATATCTTCTTCTATTATTCTCATCCTTATATTTTGAGTCCTTCCCTCCTTTTTTCCTCCCTTTCTCCCTCTCTTTCTTCTTTCTTTTCTTTTTAAAAAAGATTTATTTATTTATTATGTATGCAGTGTTCCGTCTGCATGTATGCCTGCACACCAGAAGAGGGCACCAAATCTCATTATAGATGATTATGAGCCACCATGTGGTTGCTGGGAATTGAACTCAGGTCCTCTGGAAGAGCAGTCAGTGCTCTTAACCACTGAGTCATCTCCCCAGGCCCCTTTCTTTCTTTTCTATTTTAACTCAGGTCCTGGTGCTTGTGCAGCTGTCACTTTGTTCGTTGGGTCACCTCCCTGACCTGCATTCCCTTGTTGTTATTAAATCATGTTGCAATGAGCACCCCATACACAGAAATCATTTTGTGCATGTTTCTGTAGAAAGATTTCCCATCTGCTCTGACATCCTTTACCTCTCCCTGTCAGTCAACAATGTTGGAATGCTCCCCAGCCTGCTCCCAAGCCGTTTCCTGAACACTCCCGGTGAGATCCAGGTGAGCTGTTCCCTGTCCTGTCTGCTTTTGTCTCTCAGACAGGTATGGACCCCTGGCTTGATCACCAGGTCAGGGCAGACTGCTGCGTGGTGGCTGTCTTGATATTTTCCTTCTCACCCTAGAACTCGACACGAAGGGTGTACCTTTTCATCTCTGTTCATCAAGAACTTCCTAACCACCTATGATTCTATCCCATCCTGAGTTTTCAAGGCTACTCTCCTTCTGCCACGGCTCACATATGGGCGGGACTGCAGAACAATGCCACTGAGCTTCAGCTAGGAGCCAGAATGCAGGCTGAGCATGTAGCGGGGTTATAGGGACTCAGCTTTTGCGCATTCAGTGCTTGGTTAGCGCCAACTTATTCCCAGGACAATTCTCCGAGGACTGGACTGACTTCTGTCTGTGATTATCTATTGCAGAGTCTCATCCACTGCAACGTCACATCTGTAGTCAAGGTACGTGATGAACACGTGTGCTAACACATCAGAACACAGAGGCTGAAACATTCCTCGAACTGAAACTAAACTGCTCTTAGCCACAGTCTGTCCACTGTTCTCATCTGGAAAACAGAGATAGGTTCATTCTCTCCAGTATATAAACCCTATTTTTGCATTCACAATGCACTAGGCCTGAAGATACTAATATTTCCTCAGGATTTCAAAGCAATTCCCTAAAAGTTAATATTTTAATAAATGTTTAGTAGTCTCTAAGAGAAGGACATTTATTATGGGGCTGGGTTTTCTAGGTGTTTGTTGTTCAGTATTTTTTGAATTGAGTTCAAAGTTATCTATGGACTAGGCTCTTTTTAAAAAAAAACATTTAATTGATTATTTTACTATTTTTAAATTATGTGTGTATATGTATTCCTGCATCTGGGTAGGTGCACTGAATACCATATGTGTCAGCTTCCCTGGAGCTGGGGTTCCAGGCAGTTGTGAGCTGCCTGTCATGGGTTCTGGAGGAGCAGTGCAGGCTCTTAACCTCTGAGGGCAGACTCCAGCCCAATAATCCCTTGTAATTTGTGGTTTAGTTATCTGGGGTCAGTCCTGGTTCCAGAATGCTAGAAGGAAGATTGTCTACTTTAAGAAAGAGGCTAGAGAATAGTCTAGGTTTGCCATCTGCCTAGGTTGCTTGCTGTGGCTTCTAGCCAGATTCTCAGGTTGCCAGAACGGCCTCTAAGGTTGCCAATAACTTTCAAGGTCCTCTGGGAAGATTAAGCTTCCCCAACTTCCTCCAAGGACCCTGTTGATTGCTACTTAGTTTCTTTTTCAAGGCTTAACCCTGGCCTTCTCTTCTAGATGACACAGCTTGTTCTGAAGCGCATGGAGTCAAGGTAAGGCCTGTCACAGGAGAAGCAGAGAGCAAGGTGGCTTCCTGTCCTGGCAGCCACCTTGCTTGGGGACCTGGTGGTGGTGGAGGGAGCACATCAAGCTGCTGCTTCAGTTGGTGGCTAAAACCTATGAAGAGAGAACACAGTGATTACGGGGGGAAGGCCAGGCCAGTGTTTCACATACATGTGTGTATGTGAAGGTCAAGTGGAACATGTTTTAGAAGGAGATTGAGAACAGCTGTTTGAAAACACATTGGCTTTCAAAGAAAATTAACTCATGTTGAACATAAAAGACGCAAGTTGGCCTCAGATCAAGACTATGTCCTTTTTTATTGTGAATTCCATCTTCTGTCAGAATGAGGACCCCATTCCCCTGGAAACTGCCTGCCCCCAGTCTCTCTAATAGTCCATATTTGGGGCACCCTAGTACAACACTCACGAGGGGCTGGTTTTCATCACCCATTATTCATTAAGAGCAAATAGTTGATAGTTTATTTTTTCTAGAGTAAGAAGGGAGTAGCTTTGTATTCTAATTTGCGGTTTCTTGCAACCCCACTCCAGGCATCTAACTGGGAATATTAAAGCAATCCAGCAATAGGGAGGCTGAGGTAGGAGGATCACCACAAATTCAAGACCAACCTGGGTTCCATAGTAAGGCTGAGGCTAGCCTGGATGATATAGCAACATAAATATGTCTCAATAAATGAAATAAACAAAACCAACTAAATTTCGAGAGGTATAAGCAAGAGCTCTGAAGAGCACAGGGATGTTGGAGTGAGCACAACCAATTTAAGATGGATCCCACCACATGACACCATCCCTATGAGCCCAAAGGGTTCCAGGGCATGTGGTCCCATGGAGACTGGAAAGTCCCTTCCTCCTTTCCTGTCTGAGCCAGTTTGGGTTTTCGTAGCTTGGCAGGGAAACGATTGCCCTAGCAGAGGTCTTGTTTGGAGACCAAGCCCCCCATGACTGCAGAGAGTGACGTCACCGTGCAGTGTCCTCCTCAAGATCATGGGGGATGTTTCCTCACAGTTCTCGCAAAACCAGCCCTTGTGAGCCACGGAAGCCTAGAGGGTGGGTTCTGACAGCCCCAGCCCTCAGGTGTGTTTGCTGCAGTGGGATGGGGCAGCCAACAGTGCTGCCTTTGCTCCTTTGCCTTACAGGCAGAAAGGCCTCATCTTGAACATTTCTTCTGGGGCAGCCCTTTGTCCCTGGCCTCTGTATGCCCTGTACTCAGCTTCCAAGGTGAGTGACAAGCCATCGGGGTATCTTCCTCATCCTCCAAGCAGGAAGTGTCTGTGATACTCTTGGGAACCTGAGGGGTCCCGTCTATAAGGGTAGGAGGAAGCAAACTCCAGACCTGAGGTGTTTTCTCTCTTACTGCAGGCTTTCGTGTGTACGTTCTCCAAGGCCCTGCATGTAGAATACAGAGCTAAAGGAATCATTATCCAGGTGAGGGGGACAGTGTGGGAACTCCTGAGAGGGAACCAGCTGGCTGGCTGGTGGTCCATCATCCCTTGCAATGCTGGCTGGTGGTCTCTCATCCCTTGCAATGCTGGCTGGTGGTCTCTCATCCCTTGCAATGCTGGCTGGTGGTCTCTCATCCCTTGCAATGCTGGCTGGTGGTCCATCATCCCTTGCAATGCTGGCTGGTGGTCTCTCATCCCTTGCAATGCTGGCTGGTGGTCCATCATCCCTTGCAATGCTGGCTGGTGGTCCATCATCCCTTGCAATGCAGGTAGTATGTGTGAAGATGGTCTAGTGATTCTGCTGGGCTCCCCTGAGCAAGACCAGGCCAAGTGCTGTCTCTACAACCCCTCCTGCTGCTGGGATTTCTGCTGGCCTCCCTTCATGCTGGTGTTGGTTGAGGAAGGGAATTGCGTATGGATGTGTTTGCTCAAAGATGCTGTGGGGGCTGGGGATGTAGCTCAGTTGGTTGAATGCCTGCCTAACACACACAGAGCCCCGAGTTTTATCTAAGGCACTGCATAAAAATGGGTATGAAGGTGCACGCCCGTGACCTCAGCATTCAGCAGGTGGAGGCAGGAGGATCAGGAGTTCCAGCTGGTCCTTACTACACGGAAAGTGTAAGGTTAGCCTGAGCTGTCTGGGGAAGCATGCTGTGGACCCTTTGCTGTATGGTATGTATGTTGTGTGAGCAGGTATGTATGTTGTGAGCCGGCATGTACATGTGTGAGTAGGTATGTACATGTGTGATCGGGTATGTAATTAAATTTGATTTCCAAAGGAATGTGAATAAATCTGTCGAGACAGAGTTTTACTAGTAGCCTAGTTGGCCTTGGACTGCCAATTCTATCACTGAGCCTTACACTAAAGGTCTGTGCCGCCACTTCTGACTGATTGACTGTCTAGTGTAAGTCCATTCAATGCAATACTCGGGACAAAATTATGCTGAGTGATTTATGCTTGGCTGGACTTCAATTCTGAGTTCCTTTTATTTGTGTGCGCAGTGCTGGGACGCGAACTCTGGGCCTCGTGCAGGCGCTCGGCTTCCGAGCTTATCCCCAGTCCTGAACTTCAGCTTTAACTGCTGCCTTGCACTTTGTTTGCTGAGTCTCTCAGTTGCCGTGTGTGCTCTGAAGGGCGTTTGAGCCCCTTGCAGTGAACAGTTTAGGCTTCATCTTGAGCAACCAAACCTCCTGCTCTCCAGCTTCATGCCAACTTTGCATCTTTTATCAAGGACTTTAGAGTGTTTCACAGGCAGAAAGGAGCTGGGATGGATGGTGAAGTGTGCGTTCACACCTCAGTCTCCGATGGCCTCTACAGTGCTGTGTCCTGCTCTTTATCTTTGCAGGTGCTGACCCCTTTTGCTGTCTCAACCCCAATGACAAAGCATCTAAATACCAACATGGTGACCAAGACTGCGGAAGAGTTTGTTAAAGAGTCCTTGAAATACGTCACGATTGGGGATGAGACCTGTGGCTGTCTTGCTCATGAAATCTTGGTAATCAATGACTTCTTTTGAAGCAAGGGAGGAAGGGTGTGTGTTTTCTTCCACCGCAAGCTCACAGGGCCAGCCAGCTGCAGTACAGCCGGGGAAAGCAGTAGGAGATAGTAGTAAGAACTGAGGCCGATGCCCTCAGCCTATAAACAACCACGAGACTCCACTTCTCCACTTAGAATGACCCCACTTAGCGGCTCCTGGGAGTTCTTGGGTAGGAAAAACAGGAACACCTGGCTCTTCCCTGCAGTGGCCTCTGCCTCCCTTGGCTCCGTGTTTCAGTAAAGTTGAGCCTCTAAAGGAACGCTTTTCCTTAGCTATGGGAAAGCTAGCTAAGGAAAAGGGAAGGAAAACAGGGAAGGAAACAGGGAAGGAAAGCATACAAAAGCCACCGGGGAGATGGGGTTTCAGGAAGAAATAGCCAATGCTCCATAGGGCAACAAAGAGGTGTGGTGGGGTGGTCAGCCCATGAGTGATTTAACAAGTCCTTCAGAAGGCATTTAAAGGGACAGCCCGGGTGTCTAAGAAGTTCCCCATTGCAAAGTGTCACAAGATCTTCGCAAGTAGTCAGAAAAAGTCATCCTCCAATGACTGACTCCAAGGACTGGCTGAGGTATAATTTCTTCGCTTTGCTCAGACACTCCTATTTTTCTGTTCCAGGCAATGCTGCTGAACCTGATCCCTTCCAGAATCTTCTACAGCGACACCTTCCAAAAATTCTTCCTGACAGGCTACTCAGATTATCTGAAGCGCAACACCAGCAACAGATAGAGGGAGTGGGGGATGGGGATGGGGGTGGGAGGTGGGGGTATAAAAGGGTATAGTTTCTATAAAAGGGAGGCTTAGCATTAAAGGCAACACTAAAAAAAAAAAAAAAAACAAAAAACCCTGTAAAGGTAATAAATGTGCTGAAAAGAAACTTCCAAGTCTCATTGAGAAGCATCTCGCCTAAAGGGTCACTTTAGAACTCTGTGTAGAAATCAAAACTCAGACAATACCTGGGGCTGCTAAACTTTGCCAGGACCTCTGTGGGTACAGAGCGTGGTTTTTAAAATATGGCTTCTTGCAGGTCTACGAGACTGGGTGGGAGAATGTGTTGGGGCAACAGTTGGCTCAAGCCAGTATCCTGTCTTTCCACGTCCCTTTCTTTTACCGTGAGAGCACCGGGTGTTGTTTCATTCACAGTAGGTTCTGTAAGGCTGTGCCGATAAGGATAAAAACGCAGAAGGAGGTTTTAAGATATCGCTCTGAGGCTAGGGAGATGGGTCTGTGGATAAAACACAAAAAGTGGGGTTCGAATGCATACAACCCACACCAAAGCCAGGGTGGTTTGGTAGCCTGTCCATATCTCCAACACTCAGGAGGCTGAGACAGGGGATTCCCGGGGAAACTGTACAGTTATAGGAGCCAGAACTGGTGAGGTCTGAGCTCAGTAGGAGACCCTACTTCAGTAAATAAAGTATTGAGGACATTTATGTCCATAGGATTGCTTGCATACCCACATGCACATGTGGACACTCATGCACATATGTACGCTCACCATATATATATACACATGGGAAAATGTCCTAAAACAAACACACGTCTGGGCATGGTGCTGCAGGTCAGGACACAAGTGGGGGCATCTCCACAAGTCTGAGGTTAGACTGGTCTGTGTGGCAAGTTCCCAACCAGCCAGAGATACATATCGTTACCTCTCTAGTTGGAGATGCATCTGGGAAAGCGGAACCTAAAAATGAGGCAGACTAAAGTCTCATGCAATGGTTAACTTTATTCAGAGCTTTGGACAATTTGTACTGTAAGGGTTAAGTGAAACCTTTGCTTTCGTGGGACAGTCGATGCTGAAGAGTCAGCTGGGTGTGATAGAGACCAGCACAACTGAAGAACCTTCTAGAAAATACTCCCTCAGGGCTAGCACACAAACTGTGGTCCAGAGGACCCAAAGCTGCACTCCATGCTGGCAACTGAATTGGAGATGTGTTAAGAGTCCCTACCCCCTGCCCCACACACAGGGTCATGGTTCTGACATTATGGAAGCTGCAAGCTTGAAGGCGGTCACACAGACCATTTGAGGCTGGCCATGAGGCGGGGTCAGAGTCCCCGAGGAGAGGAGAGGTAGACATTGTTGGAAGTGCAGCCTCAGTTAGTGGAGACCCCAACGTTTGGAGATGTCAGGTCTGTTAGATGACCACAGGAACAGTAGCGGATAAGCAGCGTGTGACCTGTAGGCAGAGCCAGAGAAGGGGACCTGCCCAAGCTCTTTGAAGCCCAGAAGATTGTGTGTGAGTCCCAGACGTAGGACACTGCACTTTTTACAGAGTTAAATTTTGGGTTTGCTCTGATCAGGTAACGGTGCCCATGGTCTTCCCTGTTGATATAAGAAACTATTGGATTTGTTGACTTTTTTATTTTAAAAGAGTCCACAGTTAAGAAACTGGATTTTTTAAATCACTGAGTTTTTTTTAAAGACTGTGAGACTTTTAAAGTTATTATGTTTTTGTGTTGTGATAGTAACATGATATCCTGGGTTATGGCTTAAAAGTGATGCATCTGTGTGTCAAATTGACAAGAGATTAATTGTGTTATTTAGGGTTTTTTTTTTTTTTTTGTCAGTTTGACACAAGCTGGAGTCACCTGATAAGAGGGAACTTTAGCTGAGGATTTGCCTCCACCATGCTGGCTAGTGTGCATTTCTGTAAAGCATTTTCTCGATTAATTATTGACGTGGAAGAGACTAGCCTACTGGGGTTGATACCACCCTTGGACAGATGGCCCTGTGTTATATAAGAAGACAGGCTGAGAAAGCCACAAAGAACAAGCTAGCAAGCATTTTCCCTCCATAGTCACTGCTTCAGTTCCTGCCTCCAGGTTCCTGCCTCCAGATTCCTGCCTCCAGGTTCCTGCCTCCGGGTCCTGTTCTGGCTACCTGTAGTGATGGGATATGGCCCGGAAATTGTAAGATGAAACAAACCCCTTCTTCCCCTAAGATTTGGTCAATGTTTTATCACAGATATAGAAAAGCACACTTAGTATGGTTTAGGTAAGAGTTCCCAAAGACTCATGTTAAAAAGTTGGTCCCCAGCCTGTGGTGCTATTGGGAAGCCATAGGGTCTTTAGGAGGCAGGGCTTTGGTGGAGGAGGTGTGGATTGAAGGGCTTGTGGGACGCTAGTCTCTTCTTACCTTTCCCTTTGCTGTGAAAGGGTGTGGTTCCTTCCCTGGCTACACACACCCTGTGGTGTTCTGCCTGGCCATAGGCCTAAAACAATGGGCCATTTTATGTAGGAATGGAAAGACAAACCCAAATGAGCCTCTCCTTAGTGGGCTATCTCAGGTGTTAAACCTCTCCTTCTTGGTGGGCTATTTCAGGTGCTAAACCTCTTCTTAGTGGGCTATCTCAGGAGTTAAGCCTCCCCTTCTTAGTGGGCTATCTCAGGAGTTACGTTATGTCAAAGTGACAGAGTTAGGACAGCATGGTGTTGTGGTCTGTAAGGTATATTAGGCCATAAACGTAAGGATGCTGGAACACATGTTCTTGAGGCTGCAGGTTGCACCTACCTGCTTGGGAAACCGAGAACTTCATTTCAAAGACAATTAGCCAGTGCTAGCCAAATCTGTGCCCCAAATTCAAGGGCATCTACATTTGTAAAAAAAAGTATTACAAGTGCTTAAATCACACTCAAACCACACACATTAATAGTGAAAAACTTCAATGCCTCACTGTCATCAGTGGACGGGTTGTTCAGGAAGAAACTAAAAAGAGAAAGGATGGAGCTCACAGACATTATGACTCAAACGGGCCTAACAGGTATCTACATTTCATCCAAACACAATATACCTTCTAGATGACTTCTTAGCTTTAACATTTAACGGATGACACAGCATGACCTGACCTTGTATCCACGCCACTTTGTTGCCGTTGATATCTAAACTCTAACAGCTTGCACGCTACACTTTTCAGGTTTAGAATATGTGATTCAAGGACTGGGAGAATGCCTCTATGGGTAAAGCCCTTGCTTTGCAGGCAAGCAGACCCAAGTTAAGGTCCCTAGCACCCATGCAAAACTCTGGGCGTGTGCATCTGTAGACCCAGAAAAGGGGGCAAAGACCGATGTGTCCCCAGAACTCATGGAGAGGAATTGAGGACGAGATGGGTATTGACTGCTGTGTTCCCCAGGATCACACCCAGGAGTACACACACAAACATGCATGCAATCACAAACCACACAGGCACACACACAGTACACAATTCAGTGTTCCTAGTGCATTCCCCAGGATCACACCCAGGAGCACACACACAAACATGCATGTAATCACAAACCACACAGGCACACACAGAGTACACAATTCAGTGTTTCTAGTGGAGCACATACACAAACATGCACGCAATCACAAACCACACAGGCACACACACAGTACACAATTCAGTGTTTCTAGTGCATTCCCCAGGATCACACCCAGGAGCACACACACAAACATGCATGCAATCACAAACCACACAGGCACACA
>NW_004949216.1:272891-278349 GCF_000317375.1 Microtus ochrogaster | reverse complement strand
GCAATCACAAACCACACAGGCACACACAGAGTACACAATTCAGTGTTTCTAGTGCATTCAGAGTAGTGTAACCACCATCACAACTAGTTCTAGAACATTTTTCGTGGCCCCGCACTGAAACGCCACACCCGTTAGCAGTCACCTTTCACTCCATGCCTGTTTGACACACCCTGACCAAGGCAACCACTAATGTGTTTCATTTCTTTATTTGATCACACTATTGAAAAAAATACAGGGTCATGATTTATATCCCAGGCTGGTCCCAAACTCTCCATCCTCTTGCCTCAGCCTTGTGAGTGCTGTGATTACTGGCGTGTTCCACAGCATGGCGCTGGCTATTCTGAAAAGTTAACATAACTGGCTTTTGTCATTGCATACCTTCACGCAGCATAGTATTTTAAAGGCTCGTCCATGATGGACCATGTACCAGTACCTCTTTCTTTTTTTACTTCTTAGTTCATGAGTTGATGGACATTCAGCTTGCTCCTGATTTCAGTGCTCCGAGGGAGGTTGCTCAGAACACTGATAGACACTAACAGACTAATAATGTTTTTCACTTCTGTTGGATATATCCCAACCAGTGAACTTTAGGGCCATATGGCAGCTCCACAATTAGCCTTCAGTGTAACTGCCAGACCATTGTTCAAATGAGCTGAGCTGGGTTCATTTCCACCCGTGGACATGAAGGGTCCAGTTCTTCAACCTCCTAACCAATACCTATTATTTCTCTCTTCTGAAGGGCCAGGGTGGGGAGAGGGAGGAGAAGGAGACAGGTGGTCAGAGAAGAGGTTCACTATCCTGGCCTTATTTCCTTGAGACAGGGTTGCTTACTGAACCTGGAGATAGGCTGGCACACAGCAAACACAGAAATCCTCCTGCCTTCACTTTCTACAGCTTTGGGTCACAGACACATGTAGCTATGCCCAACTTCTTTTTTTTTTAAGCGTGGGTGCTAGGATCTGCACTCAGGTCCCTCTTGCTTGTACAACAGGGTCTTGCACACTGAGCAGCCTCTCTTCAGGCTGCTTGCCTTTTGTTAGTAGACTCTGTGAAAGATTTCATTGCTTGCTGGTGTTTGCAGAGCTTACTTCACATTGCATAATTCTAGATGCGGAGGAAGCTACAGAGCTTCAGCTGGCCAGCAACTGCTTTTGTCCACACCTGGCATGTGCTGTAGACACAGATACCTTGTCTTATCACTGCATCGAGAGAGTTAGGTGTCATAGCGGGTTCAGTTCAGTCGTATGTAATTGTACGACAGAGGCTTTAGGCGAATCTTTAGGTGAACATTTAAACACTGAGATTGCTTCTCTTTTTATCAGTGACCTATGTGTCTCTTTACACTTTACACTGGTCATTTCCCCAGAATAAGGATCCCTAGATGGGAATGTCTGAACAGGTGTGCCATCCCCAAACACTACCACTATCCCAGAATGCCCTGGAGTTGTTTCCTTCTCAGAGAGTTGAAATCAGGCAGTGTGGACCATTTTATGTCAGACTTCTCTTTCTTGGCTTCACGTCTGTGAGACTTGTTCACAGCATTGCATTCATGTCTTTTTCTTGCTGAATTTATTTCATACACAACTGTACCCAACTCATTTTCTTTTCTCCTCTTGATAGGTGTTTGGCTCCCCAGTGTGGGGCAGGCTGCTATGAACATGCTTGCCTAAGAATTCTGTGGACATATGTTTTCATTTCTTTTAGGTTTATCCTTGGGAATGGATTTACTGGGTCAAAGGGTTGGTACATTAAACATTTTATTTTAACTTAAAACATACAAAAATTGCGTTCTTTTAGAAAATCTTTTGATGTAGGGCCAAGTCCTTTCCTTCCCTTCTGGGTTCACTACCTGGAACCACAGCGTGCCTTTCTTCCCTAAATCACACCCCTAGTGTGTGTCAGCTGTGACATACAGCTTTGAATTCTTTTTTTTTTAAAAAATATTTATTTATTATGGATGCAATATTCTGTTTGCATATATGCCTGCTAGAAGAGGACACCAGACCTCATTATAGATGGTTGTGAGCCACCATGTGGTTGCTGGGAATCGAACTCGGGTCCTTTGGAAGAGCACGCAATGCTCTTAACCGCTGAGCCATCTCTCCAGCCCCCTGACTTTGAATTCTTTAAGCTAAAATGAGAACCCAGTGGCATTTAAAAGCAACCAAAATGCGTCTGAGTTTTCAAAAATCCCCTCAACAATCTTCTACAGGCGCCATGGCCACAGATTCTGTACCTAACCCTAGGGGATAAATGCTTTCTCTTTTATAGTTTTATATTTGACCTTTGGATCTATGGTCTATTTTAAGTTGCTTTTTGTACAATCAGCCCAGTGTAAGCTGAAGTTCATGCTCCATTATTTAACACTATTTGCCAAGAAGACTGTCTTTGCTCAGTGAGACACCACTTTGTCAGCGTCTGCAGCATACCATGTAGGTCTGCTTCCCAACATTTTGTTCATTTACTCTGGCTTTTGTAGACCTGTCACTATGGTGACCCTTAAAGATCAGTGATGCCACTGGGCGGTGGTGGTGCACGACTTTAATCCCAGCACTTGGGAGGCAGAGGCAGGTGGATCCCTGTGAGTTCGAATCCAGCCTGGTCTACAGAGTGTGTTCCAGCAGCCAGGGCTGTTACACAGAAAAACCCTGTCTCAAAAAACACAAAACAAAACAATAACAACAACAACAAAAATCAGTGATGCCATTCTTCCAACTTCTTTTGTTCTCAGAATTGGGTATGTGTTTTAGTTACTTTTCTTCTTCATCCAATCTTTATATTTAGCTTGTTTGTGACTACAAAGCCTGTTGGGATTCTGGTTGGAACAGTGTTGAAATTTCTAGATCTGTTTGAGAACTTCTATTTTCCTTAGGTTAAGTAAGTCTTAACTACCCATATGCCTGACACATCTCTCTTTAGTCATTCAGATCTCTTTTGTTTCTTTCAAGTTTTATTGTTTTCAAAGTATGAATTTTGTGCAGGGTTCTTAGATTTGTGGCTTCTTCTTTCCTTCTGCCCTTCCTTCCTTCTTCCTTTCCTTCCCAGAAAATGATTAATGATTCTGTGTGTTCATGTTTAAGATTTATTTTAGTTTTTATATTTTTTATTTTAATATATTTAAAATTAAAATATAATTATATCATTTTCCTCTTCCCCTACCCTCTCTTCAGCCCCTCTCATGTTTTTATACGGCTATTAACTGGACGTTTTTCTCTTTTTCTTTTGCTCAGTTCTCACTTGCTTGTTGGACAGTGATATAAACTCTGGAGTACTAGCTTAGCTGTTGTTTACACTTAACGGGCCCTATTCTTTTCATTTTAATTTATGATATTTCAGTGAGTCTGGAGAACGATGCTCTGCTCAGGGAATGGCAGTGTTTGTAATTGCCCCTCCCGCCCAGGCCAAGGAAGTAAAGGAAATGAGCAGGTTCTGTTTCAGCAATAAAACTTCACCCTGTCACCAGAGACTCTCACCCAGAGTCCAAGACCCAGTTTTAAAAACACCGAGGTTGCACATTTGTTTGTACAAGTAACGTACAAATGAAATTTCCTTCTTTTAAAATATACAAATGCCCAGGAATATGCCCGTGAGCCCAGATCATGATTCAAACCACAGATGCTGAACTTTCAAAGTTCTGGGGAAAGTAGAATAATTGCTTGGGAGGCCCTCGAGAAAGAATTGGCCAGGATGGCTCTGAATGTCTGTTAGTGTGAGGGTTCCCTAGGGCAGCAATTGGAGGTCAATCTCCCCTCATCGGTAGCCTCCTGGAAGTACTGGGAAGAACTGCTTTGCCATGGTTGCCAACAGCCCAGCTTGTTGGCTGCTGCCTGAGAGAATTTTCTTGTCTGCTCTGACTGCCATTTGCCTTCAGTTCCTACAAGTTCAGTCTTCCAGAGGTGGGCGGTGCTATGTCAATGGGTTGATCTAGGGTCTTCCAGGGCCTCCCAGGGTTTTTCAGCATTGTTAGTTTGTGGACAGAGAGCATTTCTTTTCCCCCATATACACTGTATTTCTCTTCTAAGCTCTTCATGAGCACAGTTCATAGCATACAGTAAGTGTTAGCAGCTATTCAAACACTTGTAATCAGTTTTATGAAGTCTCTGGTGGGAATCAACATAAAGTTCCACAGGACTCTGGTCATTCTTTCTAATCCCAGGGACTCCAAGTCTGGCTCAGACACTGGCCCTTATGATGTGCAGGGTGTTTCACTCTTGTTTCCCCTGTCACACATTCTGGAATTGTGGAAATGAACTTGGGGCTCTGTAGCAGGTTTTTTTGGACCACCAGCCCCCCAATCATGACACAGAGACTTATCGTTAAACTTAGGCTTGTTTTTAACTGGCTCTTATAACTTAACCTATTTCTATTAATCTACATGCGGTCACATGGCTCTCAGCTTTTACCTCTCCTCTTGCATGTCCTGTTTCTTCTGCGTCCAGCTGGCGACCCACCTTCCTTTGAGACCTCTCTGTTCTCAGAAGTTCTGCCTAATCTCTTCCTGCGCAGTTATTGGCCATTCAGCTTGTTATTAAACCAATCACAGTGACACAGCTTCACACAGTGTAAAGGAATATTCTACAAGACTCCACCCTGCTTGGCCTGGATGATGAGCTACCAGGGGTGGGTGGGGGTTGGTGTATGTGTGGGTGCCCCTGCCTTTCCCAACAGGCAGTACTGTGTTGAATTCAGTCTCCCCAAGAACCACTGGTCTCTCTCTAGTCATCACCAGCTGGAAGAATGAATCCTTCTCAAGATCTCCAGGTATGCAACTTTTCCAGAGGAGTACGACAAATTATCCAAATCCATTGTGGTCACTGAGCTGAGCTGGCTGCTGTGGTGCCTTCCTTGCAGGCAGAGGGCAGCACTGGCATGTGAGAGCTTCTCCTGGGCTGCAAATAGACATCAGTCTTCTTCAGAGAGTCAGCCCCGGAGTCCACCTTATGTGGAAAGTGAGCCTTCTCTTCTGCAGATCTTTCTTGTTGACTATCTACAGAATTTGGGGCTACATTATGTCACCCTCAAACTGAAGCCCTAACCTCCAGCACTTCAGAATAACCACATACAGAGAGAATGTCTTCAGAGAGGTTTTGTGGGAGATGTGGCTCCATCTGGCTGGTGTCCTTATGAGAAGAGAGTGTCAGGGCACACTGAGACATCAGAACTCTGTGCACACAGGGAACAGAAGAAGTACTGTCTGCAAGCTAAAGGAGAAGCCTCCAAATCACAAAAAAAAATGCATAGCTATTTTTGCCTGTTTATTTTTGAATAATTTTTTCTATAAGATTTATTTGATAGACAAAATTATATTTCAAGTCAGATGTTGTGGTACACACCTGTCATCCCAGGACTTGGAAGGCAGAGGCAGGAGGATCATGAGTCCAAGGTCATTTTTGACTACAGTTTTAGCATGAATTCTAATTGGTCTTAATAATAAAAACTCAGAGTCAGTAGTCAGGGG
>NW_004949216.1:270634-272001 GCF_000317375.1 Microtus ochrogaster | reverse complement strand
TTGAATTCAAGTTTCTAGGTTTCTGTGACAAGTGCCTTTACCCACTGGGCCATATTACCGCTCCCAAAAAGTTTTCAAGGATTAAAAACTAACCCTGCCCATACTCTTAGTTAGGGCTTTTATTGCTGTAAAAACATACCATGACCACAGCAAATCTTATAAAGAAAACATTTAATTGGGGTGGCTCACTTACAGTTTCAGAGGTCCAGTCCATTATCATCATGGTGGCAGGCATAGCAGCAGGCAGGCAGATGCAGTGCTGGAGTAACTGAAAGTCCTACATCTTGCAGGCAGCAGGAAGTTGATTGACACTCTGGGTGGTATCCTGAGCATAGGAAACCTCAAAGCCCGCCCCCACTGTGACACACTTCTTCCAACAAGGCCATACCCATTCCAACAAGGCCACCCTGATCGTGCCCCTCCCTATGAGGTTATGGGGGCCAACTACATTCAAACTACCATACCCACTAACCTAGGTCAGGAAGGACTGTACGAGTATTTTGAAGGTGCAATGAGTGTTGAAATTTTCTTTTAAAATTAATTTCTAGGGCTAGAGAGATGGCTCAGACTTCAGAACAGTTTCTGCTCTTGCAGAGGACTGGAATTCGGTTCCCAACACACATATGGTGGCTCACAACTGTTGCAGGAACTCCTTCAGCCAATAGCCTTTAAGATCTGGTCCAATTGGGTGTGGTCTCATGTACTATAAGTATACACTCATTCCTAGACACCCAGACCCAAATAATCACACAGAAATAATATTAATTACAACAACTTTTGGCCTACTAGCTCAGGCTTCTTATTAACTAACTCTTACATCTTAAATTAACCTATTTCTATTAATCAATGTATCACCAAGAGACTATGGCCTACTGGTAATAGGTAGCAACATAGCATATCCCTGACTCCGCCTACCCTCTTTCTATATTCTTTCATCCTGGCTATATTCTGTCCTGCCATAGGCTGAAGCAGCTTTTTTATTAACCAATGGCAATAAAACATATGCATAGAATACAGAGGGGTCTATCTAAATAAAAAGGAAGGTTTTAACTTTAACATAGTAAAGTTACATATAACAAAACAGTTATCAAGCAAGAATTACAGTTACAATATTTAGTCTATTTTATTTGGCAAATTAAGGGAAATACTCTACCATCTATCCTACCTTTGTGGGTTTAAAGTTTTAATCTAATTTATCTTTTATTATGACTAAGGAGTACTATATCTGTCTTCAACTCTTCAAAGACCCCAGGTGCATATAATATTACCTAAGTAAACAGGAAGTGCATTGTAAGCAACTTCCAAAACTCTAAAATTAACAGAGACATCTCTCTGCCTGAACAGTCACCCAAAGTTCTTCTGTAATG
>NW_004949216.1:264981-270243 GCF_000317375.1 Microtus ochrogaster | reverse complement strand
CAGTCATTCAGTCCCAAAGAATCACACAGAGGTCTACATCAATTATAAACTGATTGGCCCAGTATCTCAGGCTCTTCTTATTAACTAATTCTTATAACTTATATTAGTTCATAATTCTTGTCTATGTTTAGCCACGTGACTTGGTACCTTTTTCAGCGAGGCAGTCACATCTTGCTTCCTCTGTGGCTGGGTCATGACTGCAGAGTGAAGCCTCCCTCTTCCCAGAATTCTCATAGCCCTGCCTCTATTTCTTGCCTGTTTGCCCTGCCTCTACTTCCTGCCTGGCTTCTGGCCAATCAGCGTTCATTTAAAATATAAGTGACAGGGTACATACAGACCATTGTCCCACAGCACATAAGGAACCTCTTCGATGCCCAACATCTTCTTGAAGTAATTGATGCTGCCAGAAGCAGACACATCTCACTGCTGAGAAAAGTATAAGTTCTTAAAACATTTTAAATGCCGTATTCTATAGGTCTTTGAAGTGTTGAAGATTATCTAACTGAAATATATCTCTATATATCTAGAAAACCTAACATGACTACAAGTTTGGCTATTATAAATGACTATTTATTAATTCATAATTTTAATTATATATTACATTTTAAATGAGCTTCACAAATACCTTAAACAAGAGAAGAAATACATATACACAACGAAACAAAATTGACCTTAATTCTGTATCAATAGACCAAAGTCCATACCAGTGTAAAGTATTCATCTCTATATCATATTCACCCCCCTTTTTTTAAAAAAGAGATTGACTGTGACCATTAACAATTTATACTCAATCCCTTTTAAATAAAAACAAACATTTATAGACAATCATTTTGGGAATTTGGGTGTAGTTTTCTCTAAACTGCTTTCTGTTTTTTGTGGGGTGAAGTATTTTTAGGGTTCACAGATCACTTTAGGAGGGTCTTGTTCCGTCAAACCACATTAGCCTGGAAGAAATCCACAGGTTCTCATTTTCTGCGGAAACAAAAGCAGAACCTCTTTTCCAAAGCAACATATCCTTAGACGCAAATTTTGAAGTCAAGATACCTTTATGTTGGTTTAACTTAGCAGCCCCCAGAAACAAATGTCTCTCTGAAGTCAAAAAATTCAAAGAAAACACAATAATATGCATAATCCAGACTCTCTGTGTATTTTTCATCTTTACATGGCTCAGTTTTCTTTACTCCTTTAATTTATGATTGTCTGTACTCTTTTATATTACTTTTACTGTCTCTTTAAAGACTTTACTTTTAAAAAAACTGTCTATACTCTTTTCCCTCTCTCTCCCAAGACTATGCACATTTTTAAACACACCGTGTCTCATTTAGAGGTCTTTTATGTCTGAATCTGCCCTATTGTGTATCTGAAATCCTTTTCTGACCAGGAGCATTTTAAAATGGTAAGCAGTGTGGTTGTAGCAGCCCTGGATGCTGGCTCCACCTCTCTTGGTCTTTCAATATGGTGGAGGTACATTTACTGCCAGCTCTGGAACTGCTGGGTGGGAGCTGTGCTCTCCATCTCAACTCTGGGAAGCACCGTGAAGCACATAAACCCTTTCTAAATCTGAGAAAAAGCTGAATCTGTCATGCAGTGTTGGGAGCTGTGAACCCCCAGATCCTGAATTTCTTGTAAACAACTTGTTTTCCCCTGATCTAAGTGCCTACAGCTGCTCTGAGCACGAGACCCTCAGGAGTTCCTGATGGCAGGGGAATGGTTTCTGGTGCGTTTGACTGGGGCATGGCTATCCCTGTGTAAGCTGCCCCAGGACACAATAAAGGGGGCATTCTTGGGGCATTCCTGTATCAAGGATGACTCGCGTCTCTGTCTGTGAGTCTCCAGCCCTTTGCTCAGTTCACGAACTGTATGGGCACATACAGCACAGACGGGCGTGATGCTCCGCAATGCAGTGCACTGCCTGGCCTGGAAATGTCTCTGTGTATGGCGGCAGGAATCAGCCATGCTTTCCTGCCTGTGCACGCCTAGCAGACGCGATCCAGCTGCTTTCTTAGGAGGGGATGCTTAGTGGCAGGCATGCTCTCGGTTACCTTCCTCCTAACCCAGAGCAGGCATACAAGCACCTGAACCCAAAGTGTGTGGCTTGCTACACAGGTTAGCCCCAAATATATTGGCACCATTTTGTAGTCAGAGACTGTTCATTTGTTCCTGGCCATCCAGACTCAAATAATCACACAGAAACAATATTAATTACAACACTGTTTGGCCTACTAGCTCAGGTTTCTTATTAAGTAACTCTTATATCTTAAATTAGCCCATTTCTATTAATCAATGTATCACCACGAGGTTATGGCCTACTGGTAAAGTTCCTGCGTCTGCCTCTCTGACTGCTTATTCTTTCTCTAAATTCTTCCATCCTGGCTCTATTCTGCCCTGCCATGGCCAAAACAGTTTCTTACTAACCAGTGATAATAAAACATATTCATAGCATACAGAGGGGAATTCCACATCCATTAGTGCAGATGAAAAGCATGTGTGCCCCCTTTTTCTTCTGGATTCGGTTCCAGTTCCCAGCACATGCAGAGGACTGTGGATCACTACCCTTACTGTGAGATTTCCCCGAAATAAATAAACTTTGTTCTACTCCATTCAGGGCTATTGTGGAACTCTTTGATACTACTACACACAACCTTTTCTAACTCAAGTTCCAGGCATACACAGGGTACACTTACAAACATGTAGGCAAACACTTAGACACATAGAAAATATTGTCTTTAAAAATTAATTTCTTAGCTTGCAGTGTGATGGATACCATATGGCATTTTCATACGTACGTGTTGTTATACATATGTGTTTTTTTTTCTTTTTGATTTTTAGAGACAGGGTTTCTCCATAACTTTTTGGTTCCTGTCCTGGAACTAGTTCTTGTAGACCAGGCTGGCCTCGAACTCACAGAGATCCTCCTGCCTCTGCCTCCCGAGTGCTGGGATTAAAGGCGTGCGCCACCACCGCCCGGCTACATACGTGTTGTTATACATACGTGTTGTTATACTTCGTTGTTTTTCACTCCTTCACTGCCATCACATGTATACATGATTACTGTTTAAGCCACTCTGTGGTATTTTGTCACAGGAGCACCCAGCCCAGCCCGTTTCTCAGCAGTTGAGGAACTCACTAAAGCCTGACACTTAACAGGGTGCTGGCATCCAGAGCAGTGGTTTACCTGAACTGATCCCCCAGCTCTGACTCCTCCCACGGCCATAAGATGAAATCAGTGTGGATGCAGCAGAAGCGGCTGAGGGTCTTGCTATGCCAAAGCAAAGGTACTACAGGAAGCCACCCCTGAGAACACACCATGCTGAGACAGCTGGAATTTATGAGATTAAGATGATGGCTGGATTCTTCCTTAAGAGGCAGAATTCAGAAGCATTCAGCGTGGGTCTGAAATGTGGGCCAGTGATGTGGACAATCTGGAGGAGAAGCCCATATATAGGGTTGTTTTCTCTACCTGGGACAGCCTGTAATTGTTCTCCCTGGTGGCCAGCAGCTCAGAGGGTGTGGTGACTGACGGTGACAAGAATTTCACTGACAGAGAGATGACTTACTTCTGAAGAAGAAAAATGACCTCAAGGCATATAATTTACATACAGTCATCTGGGTGGCAGCAGAGTGTAGATGGGCCTTTTTTGGAACTGTGCATTTATTGGGTAGCTAAGGTTTGCGGATGCAGCACTTTAGAAAGGCTGACATTCCCAAGCTGCGTTCCAATGTTTCCATGGTTTGGTCTTAGATGAAAGGAAACCTTTGATCCAGAGGGAAGCCTGGTCTGGCTTCTGAACTCTGGCACATTGGAAATACTCCCAAGGTTCTAGTAAAGCATGCTACCCTTCAAGGGGCAGCTGGATGGCAAGCCCACCCTATGCACAGCCATCAGGTACCAGGGGCTTCCTGCAGATCTGCCACCATCTGCCCTCTCTGAGGAGGCTCTTTCTACAGGCTCACTGGACTTTGAAGAGTCGACGCTCAGCTCCATCTTTCATGGCCATGAAGCTTGGCTCCGCTTCAACTGCTTTTGCAGTTTCTGTGTTCAAGGAAAATGCAAATGTAACGACTGCCTTAGGAAATGCTCATAAAGTCAGCATGCAAGCAAGGGATGGCACATACCCTCTTCATCTTCCTAGTTCCTCCACGACACACGCAGCCCAACCTCAGGCCAGCTGCTGACACAAGGCACTGACTCCGGAAGATCAGCAGGGCTGAACAGATGTGGTATTCAGGATGTGGGGTGTGGAGAGACCAGAGACTACTCCACTGAGCACAGCACAGCCTCTGCAGACTGGGGGCCCAGGAAAGCCAGGAGACACAGAGCTGAGATCACTGTGATGGAAATGGGCCACTTGGGGGAGCCTGGAAAGGACCTTGCAGAGCTCCAGCCTGGGCTCAGCTGAAGGACAGATTCTGTCCTTGGGTTTCTGCCCAGTCCCAGACCTTGAGCTACACACAGATGGGCTGGGATGTCTGGGTGCCTAACAGCACAATAAGGTGGGCGAGATTCCAGAGCCTGACCCTGCCAGATTGAAGAACAGCAGAAGGGACTATGTTTTGAAGACACCTCAATCCACTTCCTTATTATTTATCTATTCGTTTAGTATGTGCATAGACACAGGCACATGTGGAGGTCAGAGGCAACTTTTGGGAGCTAATTCTCTCCTACCATGTGGGTCCTGGGAATTGAATTCAGACTTTGCCGCAAGCACCTTTACTCACTAAACCATCTTGCAGGTCCAGTGAAACTAGGCAGTCACTTCTGCTCTCAGTTGCGCTGTGTGTCCTGTAGTTATTAACAGTCGCCACACGTGCGGCCTTTACAAAAGTCCTGTGTCACACGCAGCACAGGTTTTAATTCTTTGTCTTCTTTGCTGCTCAAACAGCCTTTCAGTACTTAGCCAGCACTGCAGACTAGCTTCCAACTCAAGAGGTAAGAACACCAACCAGATGCCCAGAATCCACCTTCTACCTATATTTAGGGAAGGCAGAAACTAGAGTTTAATTTCCACAATGTGTTAGGAGCGGAGGAACCTGTTCAGTGAGCAGCACTTGAATTTAGTCTTTTAGTGACCACCAGAGGGCAGTGTGGCTCCGTGCAAGCGCTAGCGACACTGAGAGCAAGCCTGCTTCCAGTTCATTCAGAGATTGCAAGGCCAGGGGGAATTTGGATTCATTGACAAAGAGTGGCGTGTGTGTGTGTGTGTGTGTGTGTGTGTGTGTGTGTGTGTGTGTGTGTGTGTGTGTGTGTGTGTGTGTGTGTGT
>NW_004949216.1:247010-264881 GCF_000317375.1 Microtus ochrogaster | reverse complement strand
TGTGTGTGTGTGTGTGTGTGTGTGTGTGTGTGTGTGTGTGTGTGTGTAAAGACAGGGGTCCAATGAAGCCTGGGATGGCCTTGAACTTGCTGTATATCCAAGGACGGCCTTGAACTTCTGATCTTCTGGGCTCTTTCTCTGGAGTGTTGCTATTGCAGATGTTCAAGCCATGCCCTGCTCACGTGGTGTGGGGGTCAAACACCATGTTTTTGTGCCTGCTAACTACATACCTCACCCACTGAGCTCCATCTGCAGTCCCAAATGCGGAAACTTTGGTCCTTGGTTAGTTAGGTCTATGGAGTGGAGCCCACAGACACGGAGGGTGACTATGGTCAGGTTGGAGGGATGTTAGTCTTGGGGAATTTGTGGGGTTTTACCCCCCTATAAGAAGCTACTATAAAAGGCTTGCCCAGCCCAGTAGGAGCTGCCCACTTCTGGTAAATTTAGGCAAACTTCTAAGGTTCAGTTTGCCCTAGACATGGAGGTTGGGATTTTGCGACAGGTCTGTTCAGATGTAGCCCTGTCAATCTTCAGGAGACTTTTTGGCCATGACCTCCTGGCCTCTTGGAGAGGGGCACTAACAGTGCTTTCCCTCTGGGTGGGGGGAACCCACTGAAGGGTAACTCAGACTCAGGGTGGGTGGCCAGCTGGAGCTTTCCTCTGAAGAGAAACACATGTGGTTCTGGCTTCTGTTGACTCAGCTCTGGGAGCACCCGCCCCTCCCAGGGAGCGTGGAGGCCTTGGCTGCTGGAGGTGACCTGCAGGCTTTATCAGTGTTTCTCTTTCAGCAAAATCCCAGAGTTTGAGCTTGGTGTCTGGGACTCTGACAGCTGGAGGGTAAGCAGCTATGCTTTTGTTTCGAACCCTTCCTTGGCAGTGGGAGGCTCTGAAGAATGGCAGAACTATCATCAGGGCTAAACAGAAATCTCTGGAGGGCTGGAGAGAGGTTTCACAGGTTAAGTTGTTCTTCTAGAAGACCCACTTTCTGTTCCCAGGACCTGTGTGGGACAGCTCACCACTACCTGTAACTCCAGCTCCAGAGGATCCCATATCCTCTCTGCCTTCTGTGGATCAACATACATGTTCATGCCCATACACTGTGGAGGATAAATGGATTTCAGGTTAGCCACCCTTGTCTAGAATACTCCATTAGCTTTCCCATGGGCTCCAGGGGAAGTTCTCTGCTTTCCCCTGGTCTTCTCGTCCCTTTGTGACCTGGCTGGCTTTTGGACTTATATAACTTCCCCTATGACACCAACGCCAGAAGCTTGGGAGTGTGTGACATCACTGAACAAAGGAGACAAATTGCAACCATACTGAATGTGTGCTTGGATGCCAACACTTGAGCTACGCTCTTCCACATACAGATCTGTTGAATATTGCAGCTCCTCCCTCCCTCCTTCTTCCTCCCAAGCACTGGCCTCCTGCGTGCTTCAGGGACCTGCTCAGCTTGTCTCCTCCTCAGGGCCTTTGTATCTTACTACACTATCTGGAACATTCCTGCCCCAAATTCCACACGGCAGTCACTACTTATCATTCAGGTCTCCGCTCAAAGCATAGCAACAGTAGAAAAACCCCTCTTTCCTGGCTGTCATGGGAGATGGTTTCTCTCCTGCCTCACAGTTTTCTTTCTTTCAAAGCTCTGGCATTTTCTGAAAAGTTCTTCTTTCCACATTGGTCAGTTTTTTTTTTTTTTTTTTTAACTCCTGCTGCTCCCATTCCTTGACCAGCTGTGATCCAGGAGGCAATAATGTCAATTTTCTCAGTTCGGGATTCCCCAGTGTGCACAGCATTTTCACACCTTGGCTAATCAGAAACCATTTGTACGTGAGGCTCACTGCACTCTAACTGTATTATATCTCTTCTCCTTCCTATAACCAAATACCTGATAAGAATCAACTTAATGAAGGGGGCATTTATTTTACCCAACAGTTGGAGGGAATATCATCATTGTAGTGGGGAGGAGGGTCGGAACTAGAAGACTCAAGTCAAGGCAACCCCTGACCCCTTCAAGACCACTTCCTCCAGCAAGGCTCCACCTCCTGAAGGTCTCACAGCCTTCCAAAATAGCACACTAACCAGGGACCAAATATCAAAACGTATGTGCCTACCGGGGACATTTCGTATCCAAATAACTACACGAACCAAGATAGGCAAGAGGATGGTAAGGTTCACCACAGTGATGTCACCCGGACGCTGTGATGGGCCCTGGTGGTCTGGAGGACATCATTTCCAGGTGCCCTCACTTGTCTAGAGGCAGGGCCACAGGACACATGATTCAGGAAAGAACGACATCATGGAAAATAAGAGGGTAAAGGAGTCGGGGCCAGTGTTGTGGGGCATACTGAAGCCTCTATTCATCCTGGCCCACAGAGTGAAGAACACAGATGGCCCAGCTTTTGCAACAGAGATGACTGGGAACCAACCCGCTAGGGCTGGATCTGAGAAATCGAACCCAGTAGTCAGGAATGAGTATTTTTTCAGCTGTTTTTGTTTTTTGAGCCATCTTGCAGCTGAGGGTGACCTTGAACTTTTGTTTTTCCCACCTCCATGGCCTAAGTGATAGAACTACAGGTATGTGCCTCCACACTTGCTGTGTGTACGGCTGAGGTTCACCCAGGGCTCTGTGCTGGCCAGGCAAGCATCCTACCAACTGCATGCCTCCTGAGCTTAAATAGATGTGTTGTGCTTGTCTTCATGGTCCTGGGGTTGACACCTATACCATAACCAGCCCTATCTAGTTCTTTTCATTTTTTGTTTATTTCTAGTTGTTACTGTTTGTGGGTGCTGGGATTTGGACTCAGAGCTTCATGCTTGCTAAACATATTCTGTTTTACCCAATTATTATTATTGACTCTCTTTTTAGGTCAGCTTTATTTATTTTATTTTAAGCTATTTTTTGTACATAGTAACAAGATTGTCCCTGACTTCATTTTTACCAGCTGGGAGCTCTTACAGGTAAGCCTGTACTCCTTTCTTTTTGTAGCACAGGAGAGATGGATATGATTGGTATAACTTGCTCATGTCTCCACTCCCAGCCCAATCATAGAAGGCAGAGGATGTTTTTCTCACTGTCAATGCCTATGCCACATATGTTATAAGGAGGCCGCTTGTTTGTTTTCCAGCTGCCCAGCAGCTCAGACCTGAAATAATCACCCAGAA
Source organism: Microtus ochrogaster (assembly GCF_000317375.1). Classification (NCBI taxonomy): domain Eukaryota; kingdom Metazoa; phylum Chordata; class Mammalia; order Rodentia; family Cricetidae; genus Microtus; species Microtus ochrogaster. The sequence goes on along the minus strand of NW_004949216.1, from coordinate 261,719 downwards.
ACTATATTATTTAAAACACTGCTTGGCCCATTAGCTCTAGCTTCTTATTGGCTAACACTTATATCTTAATTTAACCCGTTTCTAGTAATCTGCGTATTGCCACATGGCTGGGCTTACCGGGTAAAGTTCCTAGCGCTTGTCTCCAGTGGGGCTCCATGGCTTCTCTTTGACTCCACCTCCTTTCTCCCAGCATTCAGTTTAGTTTTCTCTGCCTAGCTAAGTTCTGCCCTGCCATAGGTCCAAAGCAGTTTCTTTATTCATTAATGGTAATCACAGCACACAGAGGGGATCCCCACATCATACATGCCTACCTAGCCTGCAGGTGGGGCTCATTCTTTGCAGGGCTCTCCACTCATGAGATCCTTTATCTTGGGTGCTTTCTTTCTCTCCCCCTTTTCTTCTTTTCATGTGTGTGTGGTGTGTACTCCGTTGGCATGTATGTGGGTGCATCTGTGTGTCGAGGCCCAGGGTTGATATCAAGAATCTTCTTTGATTGGTCTTCCATATTATTCTTCGAGGTGGGGGCCTCTCAGTGACACCTAGAGCTCACAGATGTGGATGGTCTGTTTGTCAGTCTCTGCCTTTTCTGAGTCTAGGATTAACGGCAGTCTGTTACACCCTCTGGCATTTATGTGGTTTCGGGGGACCCAGACCCTGGTCTCTCGCTTGTGGGGCAAGAGCTCCAACCACTAACCAAGTCCCCACTCCCATACTGCATTGGTCTCATTGTGTCTCTAGTTATTTTTAGAAGTTTCTTCACTAGAAGGGAATTGGCTGAGGGTTGGAACCAGGTAGCATTCTTAGGAGGGCATCTGTGCTTACCGTGTCTCTGACACCTGAGGCCACTCTCCACCTGGAATGCTTTGAACTGAAGCCACATCTCCAGGGATGTGTTTGGTTGCAGCTTTTTTTCCTGTCTCAGTCTCCTGAGTGGAGGGTGAGGCAGCCTTTGGGTGGATACTTGTGTTGAATTTCTCACCTTGGGTGGTCCCTAGCTATCATCATCTCCTTCCCCGATGCTCCAGAAGGTTGTGAAAATTGAGGCTCACATGTGCCAAGTTCTGTTAACACCTCCAGGGCAGAAGGGTTTCAGATCTCAGAAATCTCTCCCTTCACTTAGGCTTGGCCTGATAAGCATCAGAATTTTTTTTTCTTGATGCTTTTTAGCAGGTAAAGAAATTTTGTTTCAGTATCTCAGATGCCTTTCCTGGGAAGTTGGTTTAAATCACAGCTCGTGGTGGGCCCAGAAGCCTTAGCAGCTCCGTCTGAGGCTTTCACACTGGAGACCACTGTTACAGATTTGGTCTGCCACTTGGCATCTGCCAGGAGTCAAAGTTAAGTTGCCATGCATGGGTTCCTAAGCCCACCAGCCTCTCTTCCTGCCTGTCAGTCACGACTGACCCAGGAAACGTCTATGTCTAGCAGTTTGGGATGAGAAGTTATTTGGGGTGGGTACTTCTGGGAAAAGATTTCTCTTTTCTTTCTCTCCCAACTTTGACATTTCTTATGGCTTATTTCAAGGACCTTTTAGACAGAACCCATAAAGGGGAATGTTACTTTTCTTGGGCGAGAAACAAACTTAAAACAAAGGATTTTAACCTTGACTTTTTAAACAAAGACTCTGAAAAGCACCTTTTTCTCAATCTAGCTTTAAACAAAACTTAATGAGGTCACATATCCCGTCTCCCACAGGCATGATGTCATTTTTTAAAATTTAAATTTTAACTAATTTGTTTTCTTTAAATGTTATGTGTATGGGTGTTTTGCTGTATGTAGGTCTGTGCACCATGTGTGTGAGGCCAGAAGAGGACAATGCACCCCCTAGAACTGATGTTACAGACAGTTGTGACCTTCCATGTATGTGCAAGGAATAGAATCCAAATTCTCTGGAAGCGCAGCCATTGCTCTTAGCCACCGAGTCATCTCCCCAGCCCCATGATGTCATTGCTATCATGTGAAGGGTCTCATGTTCACACTCCTGGAGCCATGGAATCAGCCCAGGGTTCTTTATAAAGTGTGAGCAGGTGTGTGTGTGTGTGTGTGTGTGTGTGTGTGTGTGAGCATGGCAGCATCTACTACTGTCATCAGGGCACGTGGTCCACCTAGCCCCTTACCATAGTCTTGGCTGGAGATGCTATAGACCAGTGGCTTTCAACCTTTCTAATGCTGTGATCCTTTAACACAGATCCTTATGTTGTGGTGACGATAGAATTATTTCATTACTACGTCATAACTGTAACTTTGCCACTGTTACGGATCATGTATATATCTGAGATTCAGGACCTCCCATGTGTGACCCACAGTGTACCCCTGCTGTACACTGTGGTGGATGCTGATCAAGACTCAGAACTCACAAATGACCTGTCCTTCACTGTGCTTTGTACATTTCACAGATGTGTAAATCTGCGTGATCATTCTACCTCACTGTGTGGCTACAGAGACCAAACATTATGAGGGAGCTCTACATAGCTGCCTCATGGAATCACACGTTTAAAACACCCAGCAGGAGCGACAAGAGCAGCGTGACTGAGAACATAGCAAGTAAGGAAACACAGACACATCTTCAAATCAGGCAGAAACAACTGAAAACATCACCGACATTCAGCCCTGTTGGACAGTCTTGCTGGAGTTCCCAAAGTGGAGCTTTGGGTTCAGAGAGGAATCTCCAGCCCCTGGAAGGCTTGGGATCTGAGAGATCTTGGAATCTCTCACTCCGTATTTCTTTGTGCCAGTTTCTTTATTATTCTAATTCTCCTGTCCTACTTCTAACTTCTTCTGACTTCTTTCCTCCTGCCTAAAAACTTTTTTCTCTAGGAGCCTTGAGTGATAAAGAAATTATAAGAGTTGCTTCTCATTGGTCAAAAGCACATTCCTAGAGCAAGCAATAGGAAGCTGAGCTATTGTCATGGCAACACAAGGTTCCAAGATTATAGCAGTAAGACCAGACTGAGGGGGGCCACAGTGCCCAGTGGCAGACTTGAGAGATAGGTCTGTTATCAGCAGACTGGCAAGCAAAGAATTGGCATGCTTTTTAAAGGGCGCTTTGTATAGTAACCTTGGTTGGACATCTGTGGCTCTGACCTTGTGCATAGCTGTAAAATTTTAAACTTATGATCTATTTACAAAAAGCCTTTAGTCTAGTTTGAACTTGCTCTGAGGTAAAAGTGAGCTAATTATGTGCAGTTTGTATTAGATTAAGAAGAAATTGATTTTTTGTATTTTAGTCTGAGTAAAAAGGAACAAAGCAGGCTTTTAAGTGTCTACAGTCTGCATGGGACAAATAGATCCCATGAATCATGTCCTAATATATATTCTATATATCAAAATTATGCAGCCAAATGAACAGTCATCTTCCTGAGCACCCACAGACTGAGATGTAATCATGAGATTTCACATACACATCACATGAGATTTCACACTACAGTGCAGGTATTGGGGAGACACCAGGCTGATTTAGCAAAAGTGAGCAACAGTTTCCAGAGTCGATGGTCCTGCAGATCTCATCTGTACAGGATTGACTTCCGTTAGATAATCATTTCTCTGCTGCATTGACAACTGGACACCAGTTGTCACTTGATGTAACTCTCATGGCCTCTGACAGACCAGACTGGCCTTGAACTCACAGAGATCTGACTGCCCCTGCCTCTTGAGTTCTGGGATTAAAAGTGTGAACCACCATGCCCAGCTCATCCTGGTATATATTTTAAATCACTTCTTGATTGCTTATTATATCTGATACCATGTAAATATGTTACAAATTGTCTCCATACTATATTGTTTAGTGAATAGCATCTGACCATTGCTAATAAAAATGTTACCAACCATGGGCCTCTCACTGTAATCCGCCTGTTAGGGATGAACATATTTTTAAAAGATATTGTGTCCTTTATTTTGACTGTCAGACTAGTGAACCAAGGGACCTCATGAAACCGGAATTCTTTTAGGAATTTCATGCTGGCAGAAGAGGAATCCTAAACCCTATGATATCCAGAGGAGAATAGATATGTATATCCCCAGCCCTCTATTTAAAAATTAAATCTCAAGGATTTAACAAAACTCTAGGAGCAAAGCCCAAGACAGAGAGAAGCAGAAAAATCACAGGTCATGGCTGATGGGAGGATTCACGAAGTTCCTCAACCATGAGCTTCAGGTGCTGACTAGCCCTGTTCCAATGGAGTTTCTTGCACCACAGACTATTAACCTTTGAAACAGCAGCTGAGTGCCCAGTGTGCCGGGACTCTTTGTACACTGTCTTGTCTAATCCACACATCGACCCTCAAGGGGGTCAGCAAGAGAACAGAGCCAGAACGAGAGCAGCTCCACCTCTGTCTTCTCCATAGCTTTTATTCTGTGTTCTCTCTCCTTGAATAACAAGCTAGATGCAGTAACTTTACTCTGGTAAGTGGCTCCTTCCTTCTTCCCTCGGCAAGGGCCTTGAGGGGGGGCTGGTACTGGACCCTCCTACCTGGTGCCTTCTGACAACAGCACCCAAGGGAAGCCTGGCCACTCCCTCCCCTGCCTCCCTCACATCCACACACTAAATACGAGCCCGGGGCGGGGGGGGGGGCATACCTTACGCTGTTTTCTGTTCCTGCCAAGCCCAGAGTTTTGTACTCTCACCTGTTCTACAGAGAGAAAGGAGAAAAGCGATGCTACTTGGTGAAAATCACACAGCCAGGTCCCTGATTCCTGACTCTCAGCCCCAGACAGTGGGCTCTCCTAATCTGCCCATAGCTGTGTGGAGTGGCCTTTCCCGTGCTGAAGGTCAGTGTAGCGGGTCTCAGTGACGCTTAGGGAAGATTTCCTTATCCGTACCTGATACCTCAAGCCCTATCCCATCTTCGGGGGCAGAACTGCTCGTGGTTCTGCCATGTGGACATGGAGGCCAGAGGCCAATCTTGGGTGTTGTTCCTCAGACAGTGTTTACCTTGTTTTCTGAGACAGGGTCTCTCGCTTGTCCTTGCACACCCTGGATAGGCTGGGCCGGCTTTCCAGTGAGCCCTAGGTATATTCCTGTCTGTCTCCCCAGGACTGGGAATGCAATCATACATTACTGTACTCAGCTTTTACATGGAGGCTAGGGATTGAACTTGAGTCCTCAAGGTTGTGTGGCAAACTCTTGACTGACTGAGACATTTCCCCAGCCCCATGGAGACCCTTTGAAAAAAATCTTCAGTTGAGTCCCCGGCTGCAGGCTTTGGATGTGAGACATAGCCAGCCCTGTGGAAATTTTCTCTTTCAAACCTGTTTGTAGATTGTAACCACGCACACTCCAAATATTTCAGAGGTAACTTCCTTCTTGATCTCATCATTTACTAAGGCTTCTAAGTATTTTAAGACGTGATGACAGGGTACACTTTCTCTCTATAATATCCTCCTTATGTTTGCTAGTCATTAATTTTAAAGACAGCATTGGGCTTCGGATATGTGTGCCTATTTTTTGTCTGCTATGAAATTTAGGCCTTTTTTTTTGTGTGTGTGTATGTGTGTGTCCTGGAGGCATGGAAGACAAGACTATGGGGTAGTTTAGGGTTCAGGTGGTTGAGCCTAGCCTGCATGTTGTGTGTGTGTGTGTGTGTACATGTGTGTGTGAGTGTTTGTGCATATGTGTGTATGCCTGAGTATAGAAGCCAGAGGTTGACAACAGTGTCTTCCTCAGTTGCTTCCCCATGTCCCCCGTACCCTTTTTATCTTAAAGACCAAGTCTCTCACTTAACTTAGTGCTTGTTGATTTACTAGATTAGTTAGTGAACTCCAGAGATTTGCCTGTCTGTTTATCTTGACTAATGGTATTACGTCTACCTCACCTGTTTTTTTTTTTTTACATAGGTGCTGAAGATCTGAACTCGGATTCTCATGCTTGTATTTTACCAACATATCCCAGACTTTATATGGGGCGTGTATTAAATAAAGATAGGAGCTGGGGAAACACAAAATGGCCTAAGACCTTTACATTGGGAAGGAAGGAGGAAAAAGTAAGTAAGTCCGTAAACATAAGAGACTGTTCTTACGTTTCCTGGTTGCCCAGACCCAAATAATCACACAGAAACTATATTAATTACAACACTGTTCAACCAATGACTCATGCATATTTTTAGCTAGCTCTTACATCTTGAATTAATCCATTTCTATTAATCTGTGTATTGCCACGAGGCTGGGGCTTACCAGAAAGGATCCAGTTCCTTCTCCTTCGGTAGCTACATGGCATCTCCCTGACTCCGCCTACTCTCTTTCTGTATTCTTACGGCCTGGCTATATTCTGCCCTGCCACAGGCTGAAGCAGTTTCTTTATTAACCAATGGTAATAAAACATATTCACAGCATGCAGAGGGGAGTCTCACATCAGAAGGGAAGGAAGGAGAGAAAGATAACGAGCACCATATTAGTCTTAAATGAGAGCTTTATTGCAAAGCAAGTATTTTCTTTTTCCAGCTACTTAGCACTCATGTGTCCTAGCTTATGCCACTAAAGCCCTCAGTGTGGTAAGCTGGCATCCTGGGCAGGCACGCGGAAACCCTGGAGCAGCCCTACAACCCCCACCCCCACCCTGTGGCAGGAGGAACATTTGCCATGTGATAAACACAGCCATGTGTGTTTGTGTAAACAGCACGTGTGCCCAGCTCGTCTGGGAACAACCTGCTGGGCGTGCTGAGCCGTGAGTGGATCACCAAATCAGACACAGGCTTCTCGGAGCCACGTTTGGATGAGGCCAACCTGCACTCTGGGTAACTGATGACAAGGTGGAAAATGTGAGATCTGGTTGTCAGGGCCAAGGTAGGCATCTCAAGGGAAGCTCACTAGGAAGAAGAGGGGCTCTTAGCAACCACATCGTGGAGGCCAAAGGGAAACTAATCCAAGCATGGGCCCATCTCAGCATCTCCAGCCTCCTGCTGTGAGGACTCAGGTGAGCCTGGAATGGCTCAGTGAATCAGAAATCTTTTATTCCCACTCACCAAGATAGGCACAGATGTAAAAACTTGCTTTTTTGCAATCTATCGTTAGAGAGATTAGATTCAGTATGATGATAAACAGTCACGTACAAGGCTGAGAACTGTTCGTTAAATAACTTAGGAGCACACTCTGCCTGATCCTTCATCTTGCCGAGTCTCCAGCTCTTTGGCTCCTCTATGGTGGTGGGGAAGGTTAGAGACCCCCCCCCCCGGGTGTGTGTGTTCTTTGATGGGGTGCATGGTGTAGACACAGAGGCCAGAGGAGGGTGTTTGGTTTTCTCTCACACTCTCTACCCTATCCTCCTGAGATAATTTCTCACTGAACTCAGAACTAGTGGATGCCGGTAAACTCCAGCAATTCTCCTGCCTCTGCCCCTCACAGGGTCATAGGCACACATGTAGCAACACCCAGTTTTTCTTGTGGGTGCTAGGGGTCTGAGCTCAGGTCCTGACACGTGAGTAAAAGAGTTCTTACACTGAGCCATATTCCCCAGCCTGAGACTTTCTTGTCCAGGACTTGAGGTTTTGTTCAATTCTGCCCAAAACCCAGCACATCTTAAATACCCTCTGTGATCCCGGGTCTGGTGATACACTTACGTAAAAGCCCGATTATCACAATAAGCTTGAATCAGACATCCTCCCGGTTGTCTTTCAATGTTATAGCTTCAAGGGCATCTTTTCCAGTCTCCAGATACCACACAACGTGTGTGAGAAGGCATGATGGCAACAGGAATGGGTTCACCTGTGTGTCAGGATAAACTGGATTTGCTGCATAAACAACCGGACGCCAAATCTCAGTGATTTACAAGAATGTAAGATGTTGCATCTCAACATTCAAGAGTCAGAGACAGGAGGATCACAACTCCAGGCTAGCTAGGAAAGAAGGCAGGAAGGAAAGAAGGAAGGCAGGAAGGGAAGAAGGAAGTCAGGAAGACAGGAAAGAAGGCAGGCAGGAAGGAAAGAGGAAGACAGAAAGGAAGGAAGGCAGGCAGGCAGGAAGGCAGGAAGGCAGGCTGGTTGCTGTTCTGCTCCAGGTAAAGTCGGCTTGGGATCCAGGCTTCTGGAATGACTTTCCTGGAACTTGATGTGACAGAGGAAGAGATACATGGTCAGGCACATGTTGTCTTTGACGGCTTCTGCCTGGAGTAGTGTAGCTCAGATTTGTGCACATTCTGTGGTTCAAAGCAGTCACTAGGTCTTGGTTGTGTTCAGTGGGAAGGGAACACATAGCCTTTCTTGGAGGAGGTCTGTTCAGGTCTGGATGCTCAGGGACAATACCAGGTTTGGTGCTAGAAAGGGTCCATCTGTCTATTCTTGTCTGGCTTTAAATTAATGGATGAGACTCTATAATTTTTTTTTTTCAAGAGAAAGCCTAAAGTTGATTATTTCATTGTGGGTGGTGCCCCAGGCCTGGCATTAGTGTTCTCTTTAGGATTCTGTGGGGGTGGGGCGGGGATAACGTGTGAAGAACATTCTTACAGTCTTTGAAGCCCAGTCACACAGAAAAGTTCCAGCTCAGGCCTAGGCCTGCCCATCCTGAGCCAAACCACACTCTCCTTGCAGGACCTGGAGAGCCCTCCCCCTCTGTGTACCCTGGGTGGCCCAGCCCTCCAGAGGCATCTGCCTCAGGAGAGTAGAGGCCCCTCAGTCCCATCTGGATCCCAGAGCCCAACCATCTTGGTGGAGGCTGCCCAGGGTGTCAGTCAAACTAAAGAATATTCTTTTAGTACTGAATAACCATGTAGGGCTGGCAGGGCTCCCCTCCGCCTGACAGATGGTGAACACATGCCTGGGACGGCCGGGCTGCACATCAATCTCTCTCTGCTGCTTTCAGCACGTCCTCCCAGCCGGGATCCTTCCTAGCTTGGCTTGTGATTGCCGTATAGAGTCCCTGTCTGAGGCCCGGTGTGTGGGGAGAGACGTCTCCAAGGAAGAGCAGGAAGTCTGGGCATTGGTAACCTATGCGATCGGACAGGTGGTCTACTCTTCCCCTGAGGAGAGCTAGCTTTGCTCTTAGCCCCCATCACAGTTCCTGTGTGGGACAGGGGGATTTGGAAATCACTCTGGCTACCGGGAACCATTTTGGGTTTCTAAGATTACAGCTGGCTTGTTATTGCTAGGCTTCGTCTACACTTTGAATCTCAAAACCAATCCTTCAAAACAAGTCTTTGAAGAAGTTAAAGGCATGTTGGAAAAGGCAGCATGAAGAAGCTCTTGTGATTAATAGGAGAGGGGATTTGGGGGAGTCTGGTCCATCCTGGAGACCCTCAGTCGTAGGCAGGACTACTGGGCAGAGTCTTAGCATCAGGCTGCCTTGACCTGTTCTCTCTTGTAATCATTATTGAAAAGTCATCCATGGACCAACAGCTTGCAGATTTCTACTTCTGCCTTACAGATCCAAAGCTACCCTTTCTAACTAATTCCCTTCTGGGTGTCCCTATCAGGTACAGTGTGTATAGTGTGTATAGTGTGTCCATCCGAACTTCTCACATCCTCAGCCAAGACCAAGATCTTTTCTTAGAGCCTATATTTTTTCTTTTATTATTATTATTAATTTATAATTTATTTATTATGTATACAATGTTTTTGTCTGAAGATCAGAAGAGGGCACCAGATCTGTTACAGATGGTTGTGGGTCACCATGTGGTTGCTGGGAATTGAACTCAGGACCTTTGGAAGAGCAGTCAGTGCTCTTAACCTCTGAGCCATCTCTCCAGCCCTGAGCCTGTATTTTTTCTGCCATTCTTTACCAAGTTACTCACTGACCTCCCCCACTGGCCCTGCAGGGACCTGGGAATTAATTTTGGTTTTCTCCTTCCTTTCCTCAATCCACTCTATACTTCACCCATTCCACCAGAAAATTCTTCCTGATTCTCCTTAGACATCCTTCTTCACTTCTCTCTGCCTTCATGGCAGCTAGTTCCCTGTGACCTTCTATTATTTTCATCCCTGGACTATTAAAACACCCCCTACTCTTATCTTCTGTATCCATCCTCCGCTCGGCTGCCACTGAGATCTTCCCACAGAAACTGGACCATGGCTGTAGGAGGGATGGCCATTCTTCAGGCACTAGAGAGCCAAGCTCACCTCACTGTCCACATGAACAGGTCCATGGCTGTATCCGCTAGCTGTTGCCATGGCAAATAACATGGGACCAACATGGGACCAACAGCTTACGAGGAGGAAGGTTTGCTTTGGCTTCTTGGACACGAGGCGTCACCCTTGTGGTGGCATAGCGCACCACGAACAGAACCTGTGGAAGAGAAGCCGCTCACCTCATAGCAGCTGGGAAGCAGAGAGAGAGGCAGGAGATGCACGGGGCCCCATTGTACTCATTCTTGCCCCATTTTGGTCCACCAGGCCCCACTCCTCTAGGACCTGCCAGCAGCACTGGCTGCTTGGAGTCCCCCAATTTTATGTTGTTGGAGTTTTTACTCTTTTGGATCTTTCCTCTTTTGGCTTTTTTTGGGGGGCTACCACCCAGCTCCCAAATAATTCACTCACGGAGGCTTCTTCTTAAGTTACTTATGACTGGCCTTGGCTTGTTTTTTGGTTTTTGTTTTGTTTTGTTTTGGTCAGGCTTTCTTAGTGTAACCCGTCTACCTTTTGCCTCTCAACTTTTTCCTTTTCTTATTTCTGTATATCTTACTTTTACTCTTACTCCTTGGCTGACGGCTGGGTGACTGGTTGGCTGGGTGGCTGGGTGGCTGGGTGGCTGGGTGGCTGGGTGGCTGGGTGGCTGGCCCTTGATCCCTTGACATTCTCCTTCCCTGTTCTCTCGTTGCTCCTCCTCTTCCTCCTTTCTCCTCCTTTTTAACCTCTCTGCCTGCCAGCCCTGCCTATCCTTGCTCCTGCCTTGCTATTGGTCATTCAGCTCTTTATTAGGACCATCAGGTGTTTTACACAGGCAAAGAACCACAGCTTCACAGAATTAAACAAATGCAGCATAAACAAAAGCAGCACATCTTTACATTGTTAAACAAATGTTCCACAGCATAAACAAAAGTATCACACCTTAGAATAATGTTCCCCATCATTTCCAAGCGCCAGGGACTCTGAATACCTTTCCCTATTGGCTGGACTGTGTTTACACAGCTTTCCACCTCATCAACTCTCTTTGGTCATTAGGTCTCTGCTTAAAAGTTTGTGGCTTGCAGCAAATGGTGGACGGAAGGTTCTACAAGCCGGGATAGATGACAGACTCTGGCCAAGGCAGAATAAGGAGTCAAAGGCTATGCTTTGGGCATAGACTGGTATTAGCTGACTGTACTAAAATGTAGAAATACTTGGGGAAGTCGACCTATTAGAAAGATGCTACAATCTCAAGGTGAGGGTTTAAAACAAGGGTAGAGCTGGGTGGTGGTGGTGCACACCTTTAATCCCAGCACTTGGGAGGCAGAGACAGGTGGAGCTCTGTGAGTGTGAGGCCAGTCTGGTCTACAAGAGCTAGTTCCAGGATAGCCAGGGCTGTTACAGAGACACCCTAACTCGAAAAACCAACCAACCAACCAACCAACCAACCAACCAACCAACCAACCAACCAACCCACCAACCCACCAACCAACCAACCAACCAAAACAAAAACCAACAACAACAACAACAAAAAAAACCCCAAAAAAAAACAAAAACAAAAAAGAAGGGTATAACTGGGGAAGTGGCCAAAGGGAGCTGGGACCAGTGGTAGGAACTGGCCCACCTCCCACTGACTTAAGAAACTATCCGGGGCCACAGAGAAAATACCCAAGCAAACGCCTTTCTTCTGGCCCTGCTTGCTGGCACAGGGAGGATCCTCCCCCAGGTCTGGCATTTCCAGTCTAGATTAGTCTATAGGACTGTTTTGCATTTTACATCTGTAGTTCCTGCTGGCTGGGCAGCCTTCCTTGCCATTGCTTAAGTTACTCTGGTGTCTTGCATGTGTACTTGTAGAGAAAGAATCTTCAAGATCAGAAGGTGTCCAAGTTTCTCCAGAAATGCATCTGTAAGATTCCCCACCGAGAGAGAGAGAGAGAGAGAGAGTCGAGCGGCCCGGGAACCCGAGCTCCCAGGGGCACCCGCAGTGGGAACATCCCAAGGCCATCTGTCTCACATCACAGCCAAGTCAAAAAAACTTCCAGAAAATGGTGTGAATTACTGCTTACCAAAAATAGTAATGATGGGGGAAGAGACCCAAAGCTGGGCCCGCCCACCATATGCCTCCTCACACAGAGAACTGTTAGAGGGGCCTATTTTCACATTATTGACAGCAGATTTTTTTTTTTTTTTTCCTCAGGAAGGGACATTCTCACTCAACCTACTGTCTGCCTTTTGTATGTTTGGTTGTTTACCATCCAAAAGAGCAGCAAATCCACTTCAGGTCTGCACAGAGGTGGGGACAATCTTCTTTCCCTCTCAGCTCGGACTGAGGCAACCAGGGGAGGTTGTGTTGCTTTACACATCGAACACACAGAACCACATTCAGCAGGGAGTGAAAAAGAATACTAACATTGAGAAATAGAACGGGGGCTTCTAGGAAGAAGCGGAGATGCTGGATGGGTGGGGGAAACTTGTAGTTGAGTTCAGGAGGGGCCTCAGTTGGTAAAGTGCTTTCTGTACAAGCATAAGGACCTGGGTTTGAGTTCCCAGCATCCATGTGGAATCTGGTACAGTAGCATGTTTGTAAGGCTTATAGTGCTGGGGGTAGCGGGTGGAGGCAGACAGATCCCTGGAATCCACTGGCCAGCCAGCCGAGGTCCAGGGCCAGTGGGAGACTCTCTCTGAAAACAAGATGGAGAGAGACCGAGGCAGACAGCCGGTACCGACTTCTGGCCTCCACATTACACATGGGCACACATATGCACCTGCACACGTATCCACACCCCAAATACATGGACACAAAGAAAAATGAATAATTACAGAAGGAGAAGGGGTGAAAGAGGAGAGGATAGCAGGTATGGAAGAATATACTCTAAGTATGTTATACACATGCGTGAAAATGCCCTTATGCAACCCAGTATAATAAAGTAAAATAATTTTTTTTTTGCTAGAAGAAAAGTATGTGGTCATTTACTGTTGTCTGGACCATGATCCACTTAAACGGTTATAGAAATGCAAGTTTAGGGAGTTCCGACTTTGATGAAGAAACCACAGCTAGATGCTTGGGGAACAAAAAGAAAACCAGGCTCAGTGGCACCGCATTTCCCCTCATGGTAGAGAGACCGTGATTTATTACTCCACACGGCACATGTGCAAACCCGGGGTGCATTCACATGGGAGCAGATCATTTTAATTTACACAATACATCTTCAAGTCAAGATTTGCCACCAAGAGGATCAAAGGAGAGAAAGATGGAATTCATCCATCCATGGCTCTGTGCTTTCTCGTCTCAGGGCTCATTCGGGTGGGATTTGGAGGTAACAGGAGGGACGCAGGGTTTGGAATAAAATTCTCCATGTAGGTCCTGCTTTCCCTGTGTGTATCCTTTTCAGTGACTCACAGTGTTTTATGTAGGGGACTGCATACTGCCTTTGTGGAGGACTCCAGTTTGATTCCCAGTACTCATATGAGATGGCTCACAGCTGCCTGTAATTCCAGTTCCAGGGACTCCAACACCCTCTTCTGGCCTCTGTGGGCACCTGCACATGTGTATGCATACACACAGACACAAGCAATGCACATAAATAAAAATAAAATTTAAAATATTTTATCCATTGTTTTTGTTGATGCCTATTTAGTAGATAACAGGTACTCTTCTTTTGTTGGTTTTCTGAGACAGGGTCTCTCTTTTGAGCCTGTCCTGGAACTAGCTCCTGTAGACCAGCCTGGCCTCGAACTCACAGAGATCCGCCTGTCTCTGTCTCCTGAGTGATGGGATTAATGGTGTGCCTGCCTGGCAACAGGTACTCTTTTAAAGAGGGTGTAACAAACTGTAAATTACTCCCCCACTCCTTCACAACCCAAAAAAGTTTTGCAGTCAGCTGCTTTGCTCTCTTACCAGATATGACCCACACATGAACGTGTGTATGTTGGCATTGTGCCAAAGAACAGAGTGGTTGTCAGCTGTTCTGCCCCTTTAACTATTCACCTATACATATTTCTGATTTCACTGACACTAACTCTTAAGTGGGTGCTATAGTTTGGATGTGTTTTGTCACTAATAAAACTCCTGGGTGATACAGTTGTCAACAAAGCTGTGTTTGGGAGGCAGGACCTTGAGAGATGGATTGATGGATTTCTCTTAAGTCTGATTAGTCCTCACAAGAATAGATTGGCTATCATGAGAGCGGCTGTTATAAAGCAAATCTGCCCTCTTCAGAGTTCTCTGGCTTCCCATCATGTGATACCCTGGTTCTCCCCCTTTCTGCCCTGCATTTATCATCAGATTCTGGTGGATACTGGCAAGATAGACCTGTTTACTATATAAGTTACTGGTCTCCGGTACTCTGTTATAGCAACAGAAAATGGGCTAAGACTAAGCTAAGCTCAGCCACGGCATTTCTTCTGTATTTCTGTCTTAGCTCCAAAGCTCAGGCAGGCAGCATGAAGCCGGTTTGCTGTGCCTGCTGCATAGTCCCGCTGTTGATTGGAAAGAGTGGGTTACCTTGTATCTTCCTTTTCTTTCAGCCTTTCTCTCCAGCCTCTATCAGCTTCCATTCCCGCATTTACTTGGTGTATCTCTTTGGCCCATCCTTGGCTTCATGACTATTTTTGTCCTTTCTCTCTTGCACACACACACACACACACACACCCCACACCCCCCCCACACCCCCACACACCCCCACAC
>NW_004949216.1:205060-246334 GCF_000317375.1 Microtus ochrogaster | reverse complement strand
CACGCACGCGCACACACACACACGCACACACACAGACACACACAGACACACAGACACACACACAGATGCCCCCCCCACAGACACAGACACACACATACACACAGACACACACACAGACACACACACTCTCACACACACATACACTCACACACATACACACACACAGACACACACCCCCCACACACACACCCTCACACCCACACCCACACACCCACACACCCACACACCCACACATACCCACACACACCCACAGACACACAGACACACACGCACGCATGCACGCACACACACAAGCACACACAGACACACACAGACACACAGACACACACAGATGCCCCCCCCACAGACACAGACACACACATACACACAGACACACACACAGACACACACACACACACACACACCCCTCACACCCTCACCCCCACACACCCACACACACACAGACACACATGCACGCATGCACGCACACACACAAGCACACACAGACACACAGACACAGACACACACACACACACACAACATGCCCCCCTAGGAGCTATTATTGTTCCCTCTGGCATATTTTCATTTCTTTCTGGCAATTTCCTTCTCCCTCAAGAATTAGTCTGGCTTTTCACGAAGCAGCCCCCTCCAGCTAGTGATTGACACAAGATGCATTTCCTGGCTTCAAAAGCTCTTTCTTTTTGGGGAGCTGCATCCATGAAGGAGAGCTTGGAGATGACCTTATTTCCGGTATACAGGGAAGCGTCGCCCCGCCATACGGCGGGGCCGTTCAGCACTGTGATAGAAGGAGGCCAAACACACTTGTCTAGAGTGCCGGGGA
Source organism: Microtus ochrogaster (assembly GCF_000317375.1). NCBI lineage: Eukaryota > Metazoa > Chordata > Mammalia > Rodentia > Cricetidae > Microtus > Microtus ochrogaster. The sequence goes on along the minus strand of NW_004949216.1, from coordinate 245,514 downwards.
GTCACCAGTCAGGCTAAGCTAGGATTCATCATCCTCTTCCCCACATTAGCCAACAAGGAACAGCTGCCGATGAGAGAGACCGCAAAGTCACGGGAGTAAAGACAAGGGATGACGGGAGATGTGAAGGGAATGGGTGTTAGCACCGGTAGAAGACTCTGAAGAAGGTCAGATCACCAAAGGACATCACAGCAGATGATTAATAAAAAGTGCAGGAGGCGGCAGGAAGAAGGGTGCCCTCTCTTTCTGTCTTCGCTCTGACTTGGATTCAGACATTGGCACAAGCGCCCTTGTGGACCCAGGGCTTGAGAGCAGCGTGCGCCAGAGGAGTGTGGTTGGCGATTGGAAGAGGGAACAAAGCAGGCTCCCTGGACAGAAACGTGAAAATGCCAAGGCGGGGCGTACCAGGGAACTTCTCTTCCTTCGTATGCTGGTTTTTTGTCAACTTGACACGGAATCTGGAAGAGGCAACCACAATTGAGAAAATATCTCTATCAGACTGGCCTGTGAACATGTCTGTGGGAGCATGTTTTTGATCAATTATTGAGGTGGGAGGGCCTGACCCACTATGGATGGAGGGGCCGTACAGAGAGGTGCACACGTGACTGTTCCTTGAGGCATGGCCTGAGCCCTCCACCCAGTGACGTCTTCTCAAATGAGGCTCCCTACTCTGACTCTCTTCACCCACCCTACCGCCTTTGTCCTTTATACTTCTCAAATACTTAATGTGCTGTTTTCCTTGCTATTCGAGTTAAATTTTTAAAAATGTGTTTCAATGGTGGAGACTGAAGCCAGTACTTCAATAAAGTACAGAATTTGTGCATACTCCACAAATGCCCACCCCTGAGTCATGGCTCCGGCTCTGACTATGCATCTTACAAGTACGCTGCCTTCCTGTGTTGGAACGAACACTCCACCAGGGCCGAGAACTTTAGTCCATTTAAAAGTTCCCCATTTTAGTCCTGCATATTTCCACGGCTTATGACAAGGCCAGGCATCCAGGAGGGGCTCTTTAGCCAGTTGTTGAATGAATAAATGAATGAATGAAGATAGTTAACAGTAGACACTTTGTGATATAACCTACAACAATGATGTTCTGTTATATCGGGCTGGCCTCAAATTTGCTATGTAGCTGGGGATGGCCTTGATCTTCCTGCCTTCACCTCTTTAATTGGAAGATTACAGGCATGTACTACACAGTTGGTTTATAGAGTTGTCTTAGTTTGGGTTTTTTTTATTGCCATGGAAAGACACCATGACTACGGCAACTCTTTAAAGAACAATATTTAATTGTAGTGTCTCGCTTATAGTTCAGAGGTTCGGTCCATTATCAGAACAGAGGGAAGCGTGGAGGGATGTGGGCAGACCTGGTGCTGGAGCTTAGAGTCCTTACATCTTCATAGGTAAGCGACAGGAGGTAGTCTAACAGTCACAATGAAGGACGTCTGAGCAAAAAGAAAGACCTCAAAGCCTGACCCCACAGTGGCACACTTCCTCCAACAAAGCTATACCTCTGAATAATGCCACTGCCTTTGGGGTCATTTTCTTTCAAACCACCACAACAGTCCTGGTCTTGAAACTCTGAGCTTCCTGAATGCTAGGCAGCCACTCCACCTAAGGCTTAACAATATGGCCAAGGAGCCTGGTGGTGGTGGTATGGACCTCTTTGATCGCAGCAGTTGGGAGGCAGAGCAAGTTCCAGTACAGTCAGGGCTACAGAGAAACCCTTCTCAAAAATAAAATAAATAAATAGGAAAAAAAAAAAAGAATCTGGCCTAAGGCTGGGGAGCCGGCTCAGCCAATAAGAGCAACGATCTGAGCTCAGTCCCTACAACCCATATTGAAACAAAATCTGGGCACTGTGGCCCTGAGACCCAGCACTGAGAAGGCATGACCTTGATGACCTAAGGATCTCACTGAGTGCCATGTCAGTCCCAACTCCCAGACCTTTCCTAAGCCCAGCTCTGTACCTGCCCCCAGCCCCAGCACCAACACACGCACAAACAGTACAGGCAGCAGCTGGTGTACTTTCCGACTCCGCGTCTGGTGTGAGGGGGCTCGAGCATACCCTTCCCCAGAGAGGAAGCTGCACGGGGAAAGGTTAAGGACCTTGTGTAGATTCCCAGGGAGCTGTTGTCTCCTGCGCTCTGGCATGTGGTTCCATTTATTATTTCTCTTTATAGCCCCAGGGTCATAAAATTAGAGAGTGGTGGCCTCATGCAGCTTCCCAGATTTCCACATCATGTTTGGATATGCACGGAGCTCCTGATCAGTGTTACTGTGTGGCTGCAAGGACTGCAGCTAAGGATCATGGAGGTCGGTGGAAAATGGCTTGGTGGTGGGGGAGAGGGAGGGGAACAAAAACAAAGTCAGACTTTGCAGAGCAAACCTATGCTTATGTGAAGAAAGGGTTAGTGGTTTCAGTCAAATTGAATGTCCTTTGTATCAGAAATGTGTATGCCAGGTAACCCCTGCACCCACCCTCAAGCCTGAGACCACCCAAGGAGAGTCTCAATGAGGGAAGTGTTAGTCTCCAGCAATCTGGGAGCTGGGACCAGCAGAGGCATCTGCCCTGCTGGCTTGCTTACCTACCTGTTTGAGCATGAGCTGGCCTGCAATGGGGAAGCCATCTCCTGCTCTGTCCCACACAGCCTTCCCCTCCCTCAGTCAAGGAGCAGGTTGTTTGCCTCCCATCCCGGTCCTAAAGGACAGGGAATGGTTCTCTTTGAAGTGGGAAAACTCAAGAAGGGCTAACCACCAAACAGCACCAAAAGTTTCTTTTGTTGTCCTTCCAAACCAGGGCTCTGACAGAAAATAAAGAGAGAGAAAGAAAAACAAACAAATAAACACTCCCCTTCAGATGCCATAGTGAGCATGTTTCCAAAACACACAGTATGGAGGAAAATACCTGTTTTCACTGCTGTGCCAGCAAACAGATAATGCGTGGCACGCACGCTACCTTCGGGTGATCACCAGGTATACGTAGCCTCGTGTAACATACACAAGAACCCGGTGAAGGAGTCAGGCCCCTAACAGAGCTGAAGAGAGAGGCCTCACCAGCTCCAGACTATGCTAATTCCCATCTGAGTGTAGCAGACTTTGAGCTTATAGCCTTGACCTCAGGCAGCTTGTTCTCTCTGAAGCTAGGTGTCCCCACTTGATATAAATGGCTACTTCCCCAAAGGAGCCCTTGTTCCTAAGTGGGAGCGACTTTTTCCCTCAGGGGAAGTTTATGTGTGTCGGGGTGCACACATGTATGTACATGAGCATGTGTGCATTCAAGTGGAGGCCAAAGGTCCATCTCAGGTCTCTTCCTCAGTCCCTCTCCATCTTGTTTTTTGAGACAGGGTCCCTCACTTTTCCTTGTCAGCTACCTAGCCATCAAGCCCCATGGACCTGAATGTCTTTGCCTTTCCAGTGCTGGGATTGTAAATCTCCACCAACATCTTCTACTCCTGAACGTGGTTCCGGGATCTAAGATCAGGTGTGTCATGAGCACTTTCCCGACTGGATCATCTCTCCAGCCAGGATGTTGACTTCTGAGGTTAAGGAACTTTCAGGGCCAGCAAAACGTACTCACAGTGTACCCGTTGTGCAAGCCTAGTGACCTGAGTTTGATCCCTGGAAACCAAGGTAGAAGGAGAGAATGGACTCCTAAAAGCTGTCCTGTCATCTCCATACCCACTGTGATGCACCACCCCATCCATCACACACACCCCTGCATGCAGACTGACAGACACATCACACACACCCCTGCACGCAGACTGACAGACACATCACATACACCCCTGCACGCAGACTGACAGACACATCACATACACCCCTGCACGCAGACTGACACACACACACAAATATACTCACAATAACAATAAATTAAAATTTAAAAAATAATTAATGATTTAAAAAAGAGAAACTTCCTTAGGTGAGCCTGTCATTTGAGCTCAATGTCTCGAGAAGCCTGCGTGGAACCGTGAGCACCAACTGCGTGAATCTTTTTCCAGCTCCGGTTTGGTGACATCTGCGAGTATTTATACCACAGCAGTGGGCAACGCTGCAAACATGTCCTTCATTTTAAGAATGTATCAAACATTTTCCAGAACTCCTGGGTCTGAGCCATCGTAGTCAGTCAGGAGTCCTGGTGCAGTGACCTTCAGGCTAGAGATCACAGGATACACAGCTGTAAGGTGGACAGATCCTCTGGTGGTGTGGGGGTATGGCTCAGTGGTAGAGCATCTGACTGTACAATCCTCTGGCGGGCCACAGGTTCCATCTAGAGCAGACAACAGCCAGAAGACCCAGCTGACTCCTATTATATGGGAACACAGACCCGGTGGTAACATCTTCTGATAGTTTTCAGGAGAAGCTAAGATCCAGAATTTTATATGAAACCTCAATTTTAAAATGCTGGCAACATGTTTTAAGAAAACATCGAACCCATTCTCAAGCCAAAAGAAACACATCTGTTGGCAGCATTGGCTCTGGGCTGCCAGCTTGTGATTCCTGTGTGGACTTGATGAGCTCTGCCATCTTCTGTCATTGTTCCTTGTCCTGGGTGTCCTTGTGCTTGTCAAGTCCTGGCACACAGGACTCTTCTTCACGCCCACCCTGAGTCTCCCGCTACTCTCCTACTCTGTCCCTCTCTTCAAGAGCATGTTTATGGGTTCAGTGTAATTCCTGCATGTGTTTTACTCTCCTGGTAGCCTGAAAGTTCCCTGGAGATAAAAATCTATGTCCTGGACAATAGATACTCACTAGTAAATTTGAAAACTATCCAGCCAAAGAGACAAAGCTTAGATGAGACACTTCAGAGGCCTGATGACAGCCTTGGACAGACATCACATCATTGCAACATTCATGAGACACACTCAAGGGAAGACTTCATTGTCCTAAACATGTTGATGTATGTAAATGGGGTTTCCTGAGTAAGCTTTGTGGTCCAAAGAGGGAGCTTCCCCGTAGGATTGTGGTTGGCCACATTCTGAACGAATAGTATATGAACATGTTCCTCCTCACTTAAGCTCTACCTAATCAAAATAAAAGCTCTTGTGAGTGCTGGTGTATTTACATGTGTGTATGAGTGCAGGAATGTGTATATACATGTACAAACATGTATGCACGCTCACGGGCGTGTAGAGGTCAGGAGACCATGTTGGGTATCTTCCTCAATCTCTTTCTTTTTAAAAACATATTTTATTTATTAATTTTATGTGTACACAATGGTAGAGCTCAAAGGACCGCTTTCAGGGGTTAGTTCTCACCTTCAACCATGTGGGTCAAACTCAGGTTGTCAGACTTGGGGCAGTAAGCTTTAGCTGCTGAACCATCTTGCTGGCCCCTCCACCATATTTTTTAAGACGAGGTCTCTCACTGAACCTGGAGCTCACTTAATTAGCTGGGATAGCTGGCTAGTGAGCTCCAGGAACCTGTCTATCTGCCTCCACAGTACTGGGATCACGAATACAAGCCACCACACCCTTCAGTTACTTTCTTTTATTGTTTTTAAACAACACAAATTAAATAGTGAATTTTTGTGATCTTTGAAAGACTTATTATTCTATGGGGACAGTCATTGTCTACCTGTAATATTATGTAAATTTTGTACCTCATAAGACAGTCCATAAGGCGCCTGTGTAGTGGGAAGGGACAGGTTTTTATCACCGGAATACAGTCCCTCCCTTTGACAGAGCAGGGACCTGAGGTCCAGAGAGATATGATGGGTCCCTAGAGGTCCACAGGCCATCACAAAGCATGTCCCAGGTGCCATAGGAAGAAACTGCAAGTACTGCACCCCTATCCTTGGCTGCCAGCTTCAGTACTGCACTGGTTACAGGATGCCAGGGTCACTGGAGCTGTGTGTTTAGGTACCACAAAAGCGTTTCAAGGTTTTTTATTTTCCTTTTTATTTCATGAAAGTCATCTTTCCTCCAGGTATTTGGAGGTGGCCTGTCTCAGAGAATCCTCACTACTCACCTTGGACAGCCTACTTCTAGCTGCTGATTGTCCAGGGGAAAGAAACCAAAAGGAGGTTAGAGGTAGCCCAGGTTGCCTCCTGCTTACGCTCAGGGTTGATCTGGGACCTCCGAACTCCCTGATTTTATTCCACTGAGAAGGGATCCTGATTCCAAGGAAGAGGTTTGAAAGGAGACCCAAACCCTGGTGGAGGTGATTGTCTATGTGGTAATAACAGAATGCTTTCTTACTCATGAGCCTGTGCTGTTTGCCCAGCAGATCAATTGATATGATTTAATCTAATATGCCTTCCTTCCCTTTGTCCCTCTTCTCCTTCCAGTCCCTAGCAAAGTAGGCTTTCTTGGCCTGATGGTACAATCAGCTCTTCAGTTTGCTAGTACCAAAGTCTTGTATCTCCTTAACATGGAGCCTCCAAAGCTCTTTTCAAAATTTCAGACTTGCTGTTTGCAAAGTACCATCTGATTCAGCTAAGGTTCCAAGAAGACACTCACACATGGCTGCCAACCAAGAAGACTGCTGGCCTGTGTCTGGTGGAGCCCTTGCTGTTCCCAAGGGCTCAGGGCTGCTATCACCTTGTTGGGTGGGATCTGGTCATGATGGAGTCAGAGATACAACTCTACTCTTGCCCAGGCCAATGGCAAGATGGCACTCTTTAAGTATACACTTAATTTATTTAATATATTTATATTACATTGTAATATTAATCATTATAAATAAATATAAAATTAGTATATTTTCAATAAATATTTTCCCTTTTTCGTTTTCATGTGTGGTGTGTGTGTGTGTGTGTGTGTGTGTGTGTGTGTGTGTGTGTGTGTGTGTGTGTGTGTGTGTGTGCGCACAGTAGGCAAATGTGCATGTAGAGCCCAGGGATGTGTTAGAAATGTCAGGAATCTTCTTAATTGTTTCACCCTATGCACCGAGGCAGAGTCTGTCAATCAAACCCATAGCTCATTGATATGGCTAGTCTTGCTAACTCGCTTGCTATGGGGAGCCCCTGTCTTTGATGGAATTTGAGGCTATAATTACAGGTGGGCCATCAGGTTCACTCAGCATTTATGTGGGTTCTGGGGATTTGAACTCTGGTCCTCCTGTTTGTATGGCGAGTACTATAACCACTGAACAATCATCCCAGGCCAAGGTATATTGTTATGTATAAGCATTTTTGTATGCACATCTCTCTGGAGAAGATCCCATTACAAAATTTACTGGTTTTTCTTGTTCTTGAGATGGTTAAGAACTTGGACTGGTGAGGAGAGCCACATATGGATATGACTGTGTTTCTACACATTATATATACAGTGATCCATATGTATATATGAGCATGAATATGTTTCTGTGCATTATATATATATATGGGTATATATACATATTGTTTATATAGGCACACACATATACACACACATATTGTTTTGTGTGTGTGTGTGTGTGTGTGTGTGTCTGCATGGTTCTTGAACATACCTTGACATATGAATATGTGTGAGTATTTATCAGATAGCTCTGCCTGTGTGGGTGAGGGCCTGAAACCTGGAAGTACTGACCTTGGAGACATCTCTGAGTCTCTCGAGTGCTGGTACCAAGTCCTGTGGTAGGACTGAGACTCTGGTTATGTCCCGATATCTCTAACTTAACGCCCAAATGTCTTATTACTTGACTGCTGTTCCCTAGACCCGAGTGAATACCTTGTGCCTTGTCCGGGAAACACCCTGTGTCTGTTCTCATCAGGCAGCAGACCTGGTGCAATAGGGAACCTACCCAGCTGGGGAGACGGTGCCAACACAGTCTGGGGAGCCACAGGTCTCAGGAAAGCACCTGGATGAACTGTCTTTGTGCTTTCATTCTCAGGGTTCAGGAATGAACACATGCTGTCATGAAGGCCTCTGTGGCCTTGCTACAGAACTATGATGCTGTCTACAAATTGAGCTGCAGGAACAAGATTCTTTATAATAGCAAGAAAGACTTGTTCTACCAAATCAGTTGGTAAGTGACAGGGGAATTGAACCCAGTCATGAACCTGAGATCCCTCTGCTGTTGTTGTCTTTTGCTTGGCCTGTTTATCTGGTGCCTGGGGATACCAGGTCTGGACACACAGGGTCAGGGGACACAGCGGGAGGAAGCCAGGACGAATTGAAATGCTTTAGCACATCGAGTAGATAGGATTAATAAAATCAGACCTTCTGGAGATCTTTACCTTTGGCTGTGCTTAGACCAGTGACCATTCCGGTTTTTCTGAGTTCTAAACCTTGCCTGTGCAATCCACAGTCCACAGCCTCCTCTGGTGGTCACTGGCAGGAACATGACCGACCTGGACTTTTCATTCAGTCAGCCTGCGTTTACCACCACGACGCAGGCACTAGCTCTCATCTATGTTAACAGATTTCAAATGTGCTCTCCACAGCAGGGACATGGCTTCCACACCAAAGCTTTCACACTAAAACAGACATGCGGGCCTGCAAAACCGCCTGAGCCTGTCCAATCAGAACCCGCCAGGAGACTCTGACACACCCTAAAGATGGAGAATAACTGTTCCAAGTGTAAGGAATGAAAACATGAACGGAGCTTCTAGGCTTGGCCTTCAGTGCCATGTCGCACGGTAAGAATCATAAAACAAGGTGACACTACTGCCTAAACGCACACATACACACACACACACACACACACACACCTATTTAATTTTTCCAGCTATTGAAAATGAGGCTACATTAAAATGATGAATTTATGTTTGGTGAAATGTCACTAAGTCCCTTGAAGCCAGGCCACATATTAGGAAATTCTGGAATTGTTCAACTATGATGTAATGTTAAAAATCTACTGTGATCAAGTCTAACGGCCTGGAGACTTTGTTATCAATGGTGCATAACTTGATTCGGTTTCCTTTCCGGCTGCTGTGATAAAATACTCTTGACAAAAGGCCATCATTGGGAGGAAGTCAAGGCAGTGGGAATCTGAAGTAGCTGCTCACATGACCTCCACAGTCAAGAGCAGAGAGCAATGAGCTAACAACGTATGCATGCTCACTTTTCACACTCTTGTGTAAGCCAGGATGCTCTACCCAGAGAATGGAGCCACCCACAGTGGGCAGATTTTCCACTGATGAAGACTATCTCCCATAGGCCAACAGAATTTAAGCAATCCCTCGCGGAGACTCTCTTCCCCTGTGATTATCGATTGTGCCAATTTGACAATGAAAACTCAGCATCAAATAACTACAGTGGAGTCTGCCATGGAGTTTAGCTGCTAGGAAATGCTGTCCTCGTGGTATTGCTCCTGTCTGAAGACCAGGCACATGTCTGAAAATGCCTTGTATCAATTCCAAGGCTGTGACCAGAGGTTGAGGAGTTCAGTTGGCAAAGTGCTTGCCCAGTGTGCAGGAAGCTCTGGGTTCTGTTTCCAGTACGCCATAAAACTTGGTGTGGCATCGAACGTCCGTCCGTATTTCCAGTCCTCTAGAGGTAGAGGCGGAAGGATCAGGAGATCAAGGTCATCTCCAGCTTTTTAGGCTAGCCTGGATAAACGTGTTTTGGTTTTTTGGTTCTTTTTATAACACAGTCAGATTTGTGTTGCTTTTTTTCTCCTTTTTATCTTACTCCTTCCTGTTTTTCCTCCCCCATCTGCCATCCCTCCCATCTCATCTTCCCCCCTCCCCATCCTTCTTTCCTCCCATTTTACTTCTTTTCCTTTTCTTCTCTCTTACATTATGTCAAAATTTTCTAATGCAATGGGGCCTTCTCTTTCATCAGCCACCTGTTTAAATCTATTTCATATGCTTGGTTTCTTTCATAGAAAAGAGACGATGAAGGAACTGGGCCACCATATAAACATTCAACGCCTGTCATGGTGAAACATCCTTCATACTTACTGACTGTCTAGCTGCCCAAGCAAACTGACATATGCTTTTGCAGATAGAAGACCAAGGCTGGGAGCACTGGAGTAGCTTGACCTAAATCTGGGTGGGAAGTGACTGAAGAATTGGGGGAACTGAGCCCAGAGTTTATTCCTCCTAGATCATGCCTGGTGCTTACCAGGTGATGCCATGGGCTTAGCTCATTGCACCTGTGTCTGTGGAGCACTAGGTCTGGTGATCAGTTTATCTCGCGCCTCTTTTCATTTGGATGTTGCCTCCTGCTCTGTCTGTTCATGGATTTGGTCAAAATACACTGCAGAGGAGGCTCTGAAGATGGAACCAGATATGTGCGCACACATAGAACTTGCGCACACAGTAGAATCTCAGAAGTCTCATGGGGGTGGGACATGGAAGTCTCTAGGTCATTTAGTGTGGTGTCAGAGCCAGTACGTGTAAACACTCCCCACTGATGCCGCCAGAGTTTGTGTTCAGGGTTCCGATGAAGGGACATTCCAACATCAGGTATACTAGCAATTGGAACAGCTGCCATCTTCAAGCTAAAAGTCTGGAATTTCTGTTTGAACAGACAAAAGTCACATGTGTTTCAAACAGGGCGTTTTATACGCTAAGTTGAGTATTCTTGAGAAACAGACTTTGTACTGGTGGGTCACTGAGGGTTTCCAGAACAATCAGAGTACTTCATGGGATACACATACATCACCAGAACCCACAAAATACACAATACCCTGAGTGATCCTGGCATGACCTGGGTCCTTGGGGTTGTGATAACACGCCACTGTGGGTTTCTCTATGGTAACAGATGCTCTGCTCTGGAGTGGGATGGTGATGGGGAGGAGCTGTATGTGTCAGGGCAAGAATACTCTGTATTATACTCCATTGTTCTATCAACTTAAAACTGATCTAACAATAAAGTCTATTAACAGAATCGCACTTACCCTTAGAGAATGGAAAAATTGTTTTAAAAACAAATTTCTCCCAATCCGTGTGTCACATCTGGCTATATATTTGGGAAATTATTGGAAGAATTTGCATATTGGTCTGACATTGTAACTGGCCTAGCAAAAAATGAAGATAAGCTAAAGAAACATTTGTCTCCAAAGCTGACATCAGACTATTGAAACAATGTATCCCAAAAAAGTGGGACTTTCTCCTGGAGTCTCATGCAAGGAGGAGGAAAAGGCACCAGCCAGACAGGGAACTTGTGTCCTGGGGAAAGATTTCAGGCAGTTCTAACAACTTGTCAGAACACCTTGCAGACCGAAGCCCAGACACTGATGGGACAGTGGTGGGCGGGACCACACCTTCCTTGACTGGCACCGCTTGGATGTGTGCATCCTTGGATCTCTATTTAAATGTTGGTCTCACTTCTGGATCCCAAAGATGGACTTGAGGTTGCCGGATCTTTGTCCTTTGTTCCTCTTCCCACTGTGGTTACGCTGAATAAATCTGTTTTCTGCTTTCCACTTTTAATTTGGCTCTTTGTATTGGCTTGCTGAGAATGACTGGCCAGACCTGACTAGGCTGGGACTCCTGCACCCCATAACAACATTACTTCTGAAAGCACAGCTGACCATTCAGTTAGGCACATGCAGCAGGAGCAAAGGCGGAGTGGTTCCTGGAGCTGTGCAAGTGGCCAGAGAAAAATAAAAGAATGAAAACAACCAAACACACAACCCTCCCTCAACTTTGCATCATAAATACAATAAAATCTGGTCAGCAATTCCCTATTCAAGACATTGCTCATCTGGTAGGAAAATACACAAATACAGGACAAGTCAAACAAACCCCAAACCTAACAAGGGCCTTGTTTGACTTAATTTCAGTGAGGTCTGAGATTTCCCACATCACCTGATTGTTCGTGGGTGACCTGTGGGGTTTGGAATCAGGATGTAAGTTGCTGACTGGGGAGCCCCACACAGACACCTCAGCCCTGGGCTCTGCAGTTGGAAAGGTCTCTTGGACCCATCTGGTCCCTCTGCAAACAGTCCCTGATTGTTTGCTTTTCCAGTGACCTTCTGTTTATTCAAGCCTTTTCTCTTCCTTCTGAGAGAGAAGGCTTAACCTTTTCTTCTTTTTTTGTTATGGTCTGCGTTTCTTTATTACCATTGCAGCTGAGAAGAATAAAAACTCTGAAGACAAAATAAAAGAAAGCAGAGCCCAGGAGAAAGCCTGGGGAGGAGGCAACATTTGCCTGTTGGTGTGTCTGGGTGCGGCTGGCAGCACACACATTCCTGGGCAGCTGTGGTACTTGAAAACACAGGCTGTCATTTCCCCTGCATGGAGGCATAAACCTCCCAGCAATGTGTGTGGCCTCTGTGAAGACACAGCGTCTGTCCCATTCAGGAACAGCCCTCACTCCACTGGGCCCCATGGCAGGCAGGATGTTTGCTGTTTAAATAAATAAACTGATCAGAGGCTTACTGGCTGTGAAGGCTCCCTGCCCTCCCTCCCACAAGGCAGGTCCCGAAGCAGAGACAAGGCCCACCAACAGAAAGGAGTCACCAATGCCACCCACTGTGACTCACCCTTCTCCTGGTCCCTGACCAAATGGTACCAGGCAGCCAGTCATTGTGGTCAGTGCTTGGCTATTGGAGGCAGCTGAGTGTGTCATTGAATCTACTGTGACCAGGCCTTCCTAGAAATGCCAGGGACAGAGGGGAGAGGGAGGCCCCTTCAGGGCCCCATTGTCTCCTTCTTTTGCCTAGGTGCTTTGTCTCCTTGTACCCCTTTTCAGAGAGGAAGTTGAGTAGCTTATCTTGGTCTTTCGTTGGCTTCCCTTCCTGCCTACCTATTGATCAAAATCCAGGAATCTCAGTCTTCGGGATGCAAGCTTTAGCCCCAAAGGAAACCATGTCAAAAATACAAATTCTGCCAGGAACCAGCTCATGGACAGGCTCAACTGTTCATACCTGTCTTTCCAGAGTCTCCACACACAATGTTGAGCAGCTAGACCACAGTCGAGAGTCGGATTCTGTGGGGTCTATGTACCAGGGGCTCCCTAGAAGTCCTGTCTGTCTAGGTGCTCAATAACTTCTTATAGACAAACAGAAGACAAAGGTGGGGGAGCCAATACGTTTGATTGGCATGCTCCACGTTTTCTTTTCTTACGTTTTCCCTCTCCTGCCCCTGGCAGCCCTTCAGGGTTGTTGCTGAAACAGCAGTGGGTCTTGGCTACCTATGGATGAGTAAGTGTCTCCTGCTGTGATGGTTCTAAAGGGACAAATATTAAAAAGTAGGAAAATACGGCATCTTAGCTCTACATAACTGAGATAATTAGAACCAGAAGTTGTGTATTCAGCTTGGGTCAGTGTGGACACTGGAAGCTGCTGGCAAGTATAAAGAAGGAATGGGAGCTGGGCATGATGGCGCACGCCTCTAATCCCAGCACTCATGAGGCAGAGGCAGGAGGATCTCTGTGAGTTCCAGGCCAGCCTGGTCTGCAAAGCAAATTCCAGGATAGATGGCCAGGACTATTACACAGAGAAACCATGTCTTGAAAAACCAAAAAAGAAAAAGAAAGGAATGGGTTACTGGACAACCCATCAGGATGGGGGCTTTTACATGATTGCTTCATAGAGTTTGTAAGATCAGAGTCTGGGTCAGGAAGCTGTTCATGGAGCACCTACCCACTGCCCTGGGCATGGGGGTCTTGCAGAGGAGATGAATAAATACAGTCATTTTCCACGACAGACTAAGATCCTTGTGTTCTGTTTAATAAAGGAAAAGTGATGTCTGTTGGGGGCAGAGGGTGTCTCTGACTATTCTGGGGACAGGAATGGAGGGACAGGGAAGGAAAGACATTGAAGTGGCTCAGAGCTAGGCTGGCATTTGGGGACAGAGACTATAGGGAGGAAAAGGAGACTTCTCTAATACAAAGTCACAACCAGGTGTACTTCAGAGCACCGAGAACAAATATTTAAGGTCAGCTTGTATCTCTTCAAGGCCGCTGATGAAAATGGTTAAAGTTGGCTCAGGAATACCCGTCAGCCCTTATTTGGGATGTACTAACCTGACAGTGGAAACTGGACTGGGATTGGGAAAAGAGCTCCCCACATGCAGACAGCATCGGAATTGTGGTCCTGCAGCGCGATGTTGGTTTGGCTTTCCTGAAGACTCAGGCATTAACAGCTTGGCTCCTTGCATGGTGCCAGTGAAAGGCGGTAGACATTTTAGAGGGGACCTCGCAGGGGAAAGTTAGGTCATGGGGGACAAGCCCTCAACCCTTAGAGTGGATAATGGGACCCAGGATCCTTCTCCTCTTTGCTTTTGTTATGAAGTTGGCGGTTTTGCTCTACAACACATTCCTTAACCATGTGGTGCCTTAACGGGCCGAAAGCTGTGGAACAACTAATCAAGAAGTGGAACTCTCAAAATTGTGAGCTGAAACGAACCTTTCTGTATACTAACTTAATTACCTCAGACACCCATGTCAACAGTAGAAGACAATGTCTCAACTAGCTAGAAATCCCATATATATATACATATACATGTATATATATATAATAGAACAAACTATCTTTTTTCATTACACACACCAAACCCAGTTCCCACTCCCTCCCCTCCTCCCATTCCATCCACCTTACCCCCCCCCCGCCATGCACTCCTCAGAGAGGGTAAGGCACATTGCTTTGGGGAAGGTCCAAGGCCCTCCCTACTATATCTCTGCTGAGCAAGGTATCCATCCAAAGAGAATGAGTTCCCAAAAAGCTGGGATAAATCCTGGTGCCACCACCAGTAGCCCCACAGTCTGCTCCAGTCATACAACTGTCACCCACATTCAGAGGATCTAGTTTGGTCCTATGCTGGTTCCTTTCCTGTCTGGTTGGAGTTGGTGAAGTATTTTTAATTAAATAATTATTTTCTATTTTATTTTACATGAATCGGCGTTTTGCTTGTACATCTGTGCACCATTTGCATACCTGATGTCTGAGGGGATTAAAAGAAGGTATCAGATCCCCTGGAACTGGAGTTAAAGATGGTTATGAGCTACCATGTGGGTGCTGGAAATTGAACCCAAGTTCTCTAGAAGAATATCCAGTGCTCTTAAATTGAAAGACCCCAGCTTAGCTGCTGTAATGCCATTTTGCAAGGCTTTCACACAAACAAGTGTAAGTTCAAGGTAAAGTCGGTACTCCTAGGCAGCCAAAACAGGATATCTGTGGTCAGATATCAGGCCTAGGAGGGGAACGAAAAGTTCTGGGAAAACTACATGTGCCCTAGATAGAACCAAGTCAGCTATTATCATATCTTCATGTCCCCGAGGAGCTTGTCCCCAAGTGAACCCATCACCCCATCCGAACTGACCAATGGAATCCCTGTAACCATGCATGCTTCTGCTGCCCGTTTCCATATAAAAGACCCCCTGCCCAGCCTGAGGGCATGCAAGTCTTCCAAAGACTCTGACGCCCGCAGGTACCTGTGTACTCTCAATAAAAAACCTCTTGCAGTTTGCAGCCAGTGGTCTCGGACTGTTCCTTGGGTTCAGGGGTCTCCTCCTGAGGGAAGGTCCTCTCTGAGGGTCTTTCAAAATGCTGAGCCATTTCTCTAGCCCTAGGGTATTTGTTTTTAAATATGTAGGATTTCACAACCTGAAGATCATGATGAGATACTTTGGTTGTATGAGATGAAGTTGATACCTTGCGGACAAGGCTCATGACTACCAAACACTAGGCAAGCTTCAATATGACCAATGGTTCTCAAGCAGGAATCGTCAAGCAGGATGTCTGGGGACATCCCTGAGTGCAACATAGGAGCTAGCAATGGGAGTTCCTTAAATGTCATAATAGTCATAGGCCATTCCCATGACAACTTTGATCTGCCTAAGACAGCAGTGTCATCTTGTCCCCTCAGAGCAGCTCTGGACTGGAATACACAGAAACATCTTGTGTAAACCGCAGTGGCAGGGTTCACAGAGGAGGCCCAGCGTTGGGCAGGGGGTTCTGCAAAACATCCCTCTGAGAAGAGAGACTTACAGGTACAAACTGTCCATGTGGGGTGTTCTGGCCTGTGTCCTACGCCGCAAATTTAGCACCAGGGCAGAGCTAAATCAAGGAATATTTTCATACCTGTGTGATTCTGTGACCGTCTCTCCCAGCCAGATCCTCTGAAGTGAGAAGTGAGAATCTCCACTTTCACTTAAGTGACCTGGAAAAATCCAAACGAGGGGGCATGCTTCTGGCCCTGGGCTGAACATGGCTAGGCTCAGGTTGAGGAGCTCAAACAACTCTCAGGGATGGGCCTTCCCTTTGACAGAGTCAAATTCAAACAGAGCTCTGAAAGTTGTTTGAGGGGAAGCATGATCCAATGAGAGCTGGGGAGAGCATGGCTGCCCTTCACACTGACTGAGTCCAGGGCCGAGCTGAGTTTGTGGGAGAAGACCATAGATGAGTAGATGGGGGGATGGGCTAGGTACAGAGACACCCCTCCCCCATCAGAAGCAGGAGGATAGAACAAGGCCTCCATCTAATTCTGGCCAGTGTCTGTCTGACCATTCACATTACTGTAACAGAACCCTACAGGCTGGGAGGCTTATAAACAAGAGAAGCTTCTGATGGGCTGGCAGGGTGGTGTCCCTGTGAAAGACTGCCTTTTGGTGGCCTCCTGAATTCTTATGTTGAACCCTAATCCCAACAGTTGGTGTTCAGAGGCGGAGATCTTTAGAATATAATTAGGCCATAAGGGTGGGGCCCATATGAATAGTATTAGTGACCTCATCAGAATATCACAGAACTAGGTGACTTTTCCTGTGATGCGGAGAAACTAGACAGATGTCTGCAACCTCAAAGGCATCCTTCTCAGAACCAAGCAAGACTGGTGCTCCGGTCTTAAGTTTCCGACCTCCAGAAAAATGAAGAATTAATTCTGCTTGTTTGCAACAGTGATCGTTTGAATGAGAAATGTCTATTGAATAGCTGATCCCCACTTGGTCTGAGGAGTTTGTGGAACCTTGTTGGAGGAAGTGTGTCACTCCAGGTGACCCCACTTGCAGGTCACCCCTTAACTTCCTGTTCCGGTAGTCTGTTCTATGCCTTCTTCACTGCCACAGACTCTCCCTCGGAAACTATATGCTCCCAAATAAACTCTTTCCCCCACGAGTTGCTTTTGGTTATGGTGTTTTATCACAGCGGCAGAAAGTAACTGGTACGGCAACCCACAAGATTTACGGTCCTTGGATAGCAGCCCCACTTGACTCTGCATTCCCTCATCACTTCGGGGTTTTTTTCTAAACAGCTTTGGGGCCTGGCTTGGGGGCAAAGGGAGGCTGAGTTCCTTGGGCTTCCCACGATCCAACTCCCTGAGCTCTGGGCTTGTTCTGGTCTCTTCATGTGTCCTGAAAGAGCTACCCTGTGGCAGGAGGATGAGCTGTTCCATTGGCTTCATGATGCTCCTCCTGCCTATTTCCTATACTAGGAACTCTCTTTCCCTAAACACTGTATCAGAGAGAGAGAGAGAGAGAGAGAGAGGAGAGGAGAGAGGAGAGAGAGAGAGAGGAGAGAGAGAGAGAGAGAGAGAGAGAGAGAGAGAGAGAGAGAGAGAGAACCTCTGACCATGCAGATCAGTGCAGCCCCCTCCCAGCTCATAGCACTCACCACCACCTGGAACGGCAGAATATGTCTGTATATTCCTTCCCTTCTTTCCGAATCCCGCTGGATTTATGCTTAGTATGGGAAAACCATGTGTCCTGGACATACTCCAGACCTTCAGCATTGGTTTCTTCCCCAGTGCCCTGAGATGGAGGCTCACCTTCAGAGGGTTCACCTGCTTGGCCTATAGCCTTGACAGAGCTCTTTATAGTAGTTATTAGTCCAAATGTGCTTTCTTGAGAGATTTTTTTTGATTCTATTTGAATAGCTTGCTGGATAGAATAACATCACCTACTGTGGTGGCTTGAATGAGAAAGGCCTTCCATAGGTTCATGCATTTGAACACTTGGTCCCTATTGGTGATGGTTTTGGGGGAAAGTCAGGGAACATTTAGGAGGTGGAGCCTTGATGGGCAGCACTGGGGTGGGCTTTGAGACTTTAACCTTGGCCCTACTTCTCGTTCCCTCTCTGTTCTCTGTTTATGGTTGAAGATGTAACCTCTCAGCTTCCCCATCTTTGCTGCTGTGCCTCCCTGCCCCGATGCTCTCAACTCCCTGGAACTATAAGCCAAAGTAAACTGTTTCATAAGTTACCTTTGGTCATGATGTTTTGTCCTAGCAACAAAGAGTAACAAACACACCTGCCAGTACAAAAAGACAGGCAACGTGAGTAGGGGAAGTGGCCTCATAGAAAGAGAAGATAACCACAACAGGTTTTTCTTTTAAAAAAATAAATCAAGTAATTTAGTTCTACAAACTTGGATAAGCTGTGAAAATAAGGCTTAGTTCCCAGAGGAAGAAAATCACTTTGGTGTCTGGTGTTATCAGAGTATCCAAGCTCACGTAACCTTCACAATGAGCATGGTTTTGATACTGTTTAAACTTTAGAGCTAGTGTATACAGTGGCCTCAGAAGGCTAATACATTATGTGCTCTGTGTTTATGTTGCTTAATCAGATGAGGTCTTGCCTGAAAAACCACATATGTGATTTCTATCAAGAACTAAAAAAGAAGTTGCCTTGTTACTGAGACAGCAATGGTTCACTAACGCCTACATGGCTTTGCCATTTGCCACAAATCTGTGAGGAAAAGCACACACACATACACACACACACACACACATACACACACACACACACACACACACACACACACACACACACAAAACCTACTTACTACAATTGCTTGGAAGACTCTTGAGGAAGATGTACTGAGTTGGTTTGTCTCATGAAGGCCAGGAAGCAAGAGGGCCAGACAGGAACATCTTGCCAGCTACCCCTTTCTCCAGCTAGACCCTCTTTTCAATAAAATATCATACAATAAATTTATCAATGGTTTAATCTACTGATTATTTCAGAACCCTTGGGATCCAGTCACTTCCTAATGCCTATCATCTGGCACCTATACCCTCAACATTGAGCCTTTGGAAAACAATTCAAATCTGAACCAAAACTATATGTTAAGTTAGAAGATAAAAGTTCTAAGCTGAGTAATAGTATAGCTACGTAACAGATGCAGTGGTCAGCTTAGTGGGATTCAGAAACAAATATCTGGTCATGTCTGTGAAGGAGTTTCCAGATTGGGTTAATTGAGGTGGGAAAGACATAACTCGTCACTTTGATATACTGAACCCTCAGCTAAGAAACTGCCTGCAGCATACTGAGCTGCAGGTAAGCCTGTGGGGCATTTTCTTCTTAATGTTTGACATGGAAGGGCTCAGACAAAGAGAGAGACAGGCAGACAGGCAGGCACGCATGCATACATGCATGAGCGCACATTCACACACACACACACACACACACACGACTTGGCCATAAGTGCCTTTACCTGCTAAATCATCTCATTGACTCCTGTCAGTTACTCAAAACTTTAAAAAATTTTAGCCGGGTGGTGGTGGTGCACACCTTTAATCCCTTTAATCCCAGCACTTGGGAGGCAGAGACAGGCAGATCTCTGTGAGTTCAAGGCCAGCCTGATCTACAGAGTGAGTTCCAGGACAGGCTCCACAGCTACTGAGGAACTCTGTCTCAAAAAAAAAAAAAG
The DNA here is from genome assembly GCF_000317375.1 of Microtus ochrogaster. Lineage (NCBI taxonomy): Eukaryota > Metazoa > Chordata > Mammalia > Rodentia > Cricetidae > Microtus > Microtus ochrogaster. The sequence continues at coordinate 226,058 of NW_004949216.1, read as the reverse complement.
CCAAAAAACCCGAACAAACAACCAACCAAACAAAAAAACACCAACCCCCCCAAAAAGAAAAAATCCACAAAATCCAAAAAACAAAACAAAAAAACTTTGAAAAGTTTTGTTTTACCTTTTGTTTGTGTGAATATGTACATACATGTGTGTGTGAGATCAGGTCTATCTTGGGTGTCTTTCTTTTTTATTGATTTTATTGAGCTATTCATTTTTCTCTGCTCCCCTCCCTTCCTTTCTTCTCCCCTTCAACTCTCCCCATGGTCCCCATGCTCCCAATTTACTAAGGAAATCTTGTCTTTTTCTACTTCCCATGTAGATTAGATCCATGTATGTATCTCTTAGGGTCCTTATTGTTGTCTAGGTTCTCTGGGATTGTGATTTGTAGGCTGGTTTTCCTTGCTTTATGTTTAAAAACCACTTATGAGTGAGTACATATGATAATTGTTTTTCTGGCTCTGGGTTACCTCTCAATCAATATGATGTTTTCTAGTTCCATCCATTTGCCTGCAAATTTCAAGATGTCGTTATTTTTTTCTGATTGGCTAGACGTGATGCTCATGGGGCTCCTGGATGTCCTGACTCTTGTCTCTCTGCCTTACTTACTATACTGTGGAATAGTGGCAGAGAACAGACAAATATATTTGGTCATAATTATTTCTAATGTTTTTTTGTGTTCATGAAGAACAGATTATCTTAAACATTAGAACTAAAAAATGCCACAACGAGCAAGAACTGGTTTCCAGGGTGACACGGGACCACGGGGTCCATGTGCCTTCGCTCTTCTTGCATGTGGGCCAAACCCAGTATGTTTTTGTCTGCGGGAAGGTGAGAGGACCACAGAACAGGCAGAGGAACTAGCAAAAACCTTTACAGAGGTGGAGTGAATTTTCTCATCAGTATCTTCCAGCAAAGTGGGCCTCCTTGGCAAGCAGCCGTGGGGCTGATCGCACAGCTGAGCCGCAGAAGGAGCCAATCAGAAGGCGGCTTTAACAACCTTTGAACTCGCATTAGCCACTGTTTGAGTCTGCTGGAACATTTTGTAAACTGGAAAAAGCAGTTCCAGAGCGTCTCCTATGCCATGCAGTTTATCTTCGGATGAACAGGAGTGACGAGAAAGACCTCCTCCCTGGGGGTCTGGACAGCAGCTCTCTGCCATAATCGCTTGCTCAACAGAGAGCTGAAGAGTGCGAACAAACTGGGAGGCCCATGATTCCTAAATCACATTGCCTTCACCACGCTGACCCGTTGCTGGAGACAATTGCGCTACACTTTTCTTGATGGACTTTTAATTTCACAAATATTTCGTCAATCTGATTTAGACTTCTGGAAAGAACTGCAGTCTCTTGGCAATGAAATAAAGACAAAGAACCCTTTGGCTTCATCCATCTAACTGTGCTGTCAAAGTGGTGGGGAAAAAAATCACAAAAGTAGCACATTTAATAACTCCTTTAGGCTTCTTCCATGCACACAATACAATGCAAACAGAAAAATTTCCAACAGCATAGTTTTTCTTCTTTTTTTCTGAAAGGGTCTTTTTGTACCTGTCACTCAGATAAATAAAAGAACTTTGATCTACTGAGTTTTCAGTAAATGATTTTGGAAATTTATTGCTTCAACTTTACTTTCTGTAGACTCAACCTCTGTAAGGAATTGTCTATTCAAAGAATTAAAATGTAAAGTGTGCTATCCTGAAATTGCCGGGTGAGAGTGATTATCTGGGTACCCCATGTCTACTGCATATACTAGTAAGCCATTAGGAATTGGTTTAATACTATGTCTGCCCTAGGGCTTGTGACCATAGCCATGGGTTCTTGCTGTCGAATAGAGCCAGATGTGTGTTCTTTCTTGTGGATCTGACCTTAAAGCCTGGGAGAAAGTGGTTGTTTACTCCCCTAACCTTCATGCCACTATTGCCTCAGTGGGCATATCTTGTCAGGTTGGTCCTTATTGTATCTTATAGAATACACAGCTAGGTAATATTGATGCTTACTGTTCTACTCCAGTAGTGTACATAGCACCTTCCAGCTCTATGAAAGATAGTCTGTAGAGATGAAGCTTCCAGGTAAATGCCAACATCAATTTCTCCATGTTCTATGGCTCAAGTATGTGGTTTCTTTAGCGATAGACTCTTACTGTGAAGTTCTGAAGGGTAACCAAGAGCAAATGGACTCTTATTGTGCAGTTCTGAAGGGTAACCAGGAGCAATGACAATAGGCCATAATATCTGAGAATCTACGGGACCTCACCAACAAATCAAAAGAGGAATCCTATCTCCAGTACTGTACATTTTATCTGTCCATCTGTATATATAGTACATCTGTGATATATAGTAGGGGCATTGTTGCCCTATAAGTTAACTCATTTAAACTTTTTTTGTATATGTATATGTTTATATTTTAGGAAGCTTCTACAGCAGGTTTTCGTATGACTCTTTCAGGAGATTTTTAGTGTTACAGAGACACTCAACTGGTCAAGAGAATAAGCTGCAGAGGGCTCAGGCCTACATGGGAACACCTATATCACACTCTCCACACAAGACTCAGGGATCATGGAGAAGAGGGGACAAGCCGGGCAATGGTGGTGCATGCTTTTAATTCCAGCACCCAGGGAAGCAGAGGCAGATGTATCTCTGTGAGTTTGAGGCCAGCCTGGTCTACAGAGTAAGTTCAATCACAGTCAGAGATACACAGAGAAACCCTATCACGAAAAACCAAATAAAGAAAGAAAGGGAAAGAAAGAAAGAAAAGAGAGAGAACAGAAAACCTGCACAGGTAGGAAGCAGGGGATGGCTACAAAAAAGCAGGGTTTTCCAGTCATAACAGAATTGTTGCAGTGTGAACTCACAGTGGTTTATGACACACACAAGACCAGTACAAGCTCAAACCAGACAGAGAAAATCCTAGCATAGACAGGGGTGGTGGGAAGTCATGAGCCCATCCCTAGCTGAGAAGCTTTTGGTAATTTATAGCTTACAGGATAGGGAGAATTAGTCTTCTTTAGAGACATAGCTCCTGTTGGTCAAACATGTTCATTGGATGATCACACACCCAGGAGCATATAGACAGCACCAACTGGATTTGACAGCCAGAAAGAGAAACTTGAGGACACAAAGTCAGGTGGGCATAGAATAGGGGGTGGATCCAGGAGGACTTGAATATGAAAATGATCAAAATAGTGTATGAAATTCTAAAATAATTCATTAAATATGTTTTAAAACCTGGATCAAACTTGGGTTTTTTTTCTTTCCTTCAGTTATATTGTTGTACCTCTTTTGGGATTTATATTTCTGTTTATGAAATCTGGAGATGACACTGGGGTTGGGGAGATGCCTCAGCAGTGAAGGGTACCAGCTGTTCCCGCAGAGGACTAAAGTCAGCACTCACAATCTGTGGCTCACAACAGCCGGTAATTCCAGCTCTCTCACACACATACGTGCAAGTTAAAATAAAGGAAATTTGGAAGTGGAAAGTGAAAGATGACGTCCATCCTCACAGATGAGAATTCCTAAGTACAATGTTTTCTTCAAGGCCAACGTCCTGTACATAATTAGTAACCCAGAGCACAGCTATTCACTGATAACTAAGTGTATAGCCAACATAACCATTAAAGTGTGTGTTTGCTATTATCTGTGCTTCTCTTCAAAAGTAATTCTCTGTGTTTACTTACAGTATTATTTGTTGATTGCTATTTTCGTCTGTATAATAGACCTTTCATTTAGAGACTTTTTCCTAAAAGAAGTAAGATCCTAGAGTTGCTTAGTTAAAAGCTTGCCTTGATATTAGTACTAATAACATCAGCTTTCCTGTTTAATGACTTTAGCTAGTTATTTTAGCTATTTCCAGTTGTCGTTTTTGCACGAAATAGGTGCGGTTTATTTATACATGAACTGGCTGTAGAATTAAACATCATACTGGGTATTTTAGGGTGTGAAGATGAGAGTGGCTCTGTGGTCACCTTCAATGATGTCACTGTGGTGTAGGAGCAACCACATGCAGCACAGGGCATACAAGTTGTTCTGCCTCAGCAACTGTTTGTATGGAACTGGACTTCCAAATTATTGAGCAAAAATATAAGAAAGTGGATGATTCCCTGAAGTCAAAGTGAAAATGAACATCAAACATTTAAACATATGCTTTCTGTGACCAGCAGTTGGTAAGATGCCAAATATAAAATGAAGATGTGATAGCTTGCTGATTAGGTTGGGATAGGAGTAAATTGATAGTATTTAATTCCAGTGAAGGGACTTGTTAGTGAGTCTGAACTGGCATACAACTAAAAAAAAAAAGAATTTGGTGCTGCCTATAAGATTAAAAAAAAAAGAGGCAAATTTGAAATGATGAGTTGTTGTGAAATATTATTTTAAGATGTGTTACATTTGTTTATGCTGTGGAATATTTGCTTAATGATGCAAAGATGTATTGCCTTTCTTTATGTTGCATTTGTTTAATTCTGTGAAGCTGTGTTACTTTGCCTGTCTATCATACCTAATAAAGAGCTGAACGGCCAATAGAAAGGCAGGAGAAAGAATAGGCGGGGTTGGCAGGCAGAGAGAATAAATAGAAGAAGAACATAAGTGGGCATCAAGGAACAAGAAAAAGAAGAGAAGAGGACTCCAGTCGCCAGCTACCCGGCTGCACAGCCAGCCATAGAATAAGAGTGAAAACAGGACTGCAGAAGAGAAAGATAAAAAAATAAATAAAAAAAAATAAAAAAAAGAAAGAGAAAGATAAAAGCCCAGAGACAAAAGACAATTGGGATAATTTAAAGTTAAGAAAAGCTGGCTAGAAACAAGCCAAACTAAGGCTTGTTTATAATTTATAATTAAGAATAAATTAAGAACATTTACAATTAAGAATAAACTTTTGTGTGTGATTTATTTGGGAGCTGGGTGGCGGGGTCCCAAAGAACAGAAAGTCAAAAGAGTAAAACATAGTCAACGACAATGAATTACATATACATTAAAGGAACAAGATACTTTGTATCAAAACTTATGAGGTACAGGCAAAGCTGTATTCTTAGGAAACTTACAGTCTTACGAATGTTTTCATCTTAAGCCAGGTTTGGTGGCACATACCTTGAATCCAATCCCTTGGGAGGCAGAGGCAGGTGGATTTCTGTGATTTAGAGGCTAATCTGGTCTACACAGTGAGGTACAGGACAGCCGGGGCTACATAGTGGGACCTTGTCTCAAACAAACAAATGACAAATAATTAATAAGAAAGCTGGTGTCTTCTGCGTGAACCTCAAGGCTGCTGTTCGCTTGTGTGTCCCCTCACCCTGTCAGTCAGCACAGTTCTCGGTTCTCGTCAGAGAAGCTTCTTTTTGCCGCAGACAGCAGCAGTTGGCGCTACAATTAACCGCAGAGAATCAGAGGTGAGAAGGGGGGCTGCTGTCGGGTGGGGGTGGAGATGAGATGGGAGAAACGGTTTCTTAAGGTCTCTTTTCTGTTGTTTTAACAATCCTTCAACATCGCTTGGCAGTTTATGGCGGTAAACGAGGTTAGCGTGTGCATTTCCTGGAAATGGCAGCCTTGCCGTGAATCCAGGCTGGGAGCTGCAAGGGATAACTGTGAGGCTTCTGTCTTATGTCAGCCTGTCTCTTTAGCGATGAACACACATCTGCTGTCTCTTCCACCTAGCGATTACCCCAGCCTAGGGGCTCCTATGAATCAGTTCTGCTAAGTCATCTCTCACAGCCAAATCAGTGTGTGACGAGACCCAGATCAAACAGTCCCTGTGCGAACGGGAAGCAGCCAAGTGAGAAGAATGAAATTTTGTCTATACGGGGCCTAGGAAGGAGTTCCTTTCCCTGTCCACCTGCTTCTCAGACCTCTACCTCGTCAAGACTTCCCTGTGCCTCCACACACAGAACCGGGATAAGGGAGTGCCAGGCTTTGTATAGTGTATTTTCATTTAATTTAATTCTTCCGACATTATCTTACAGTAGTCTTTGACATGGTGGGGCTGCCGAGGGAAGGAGAATCAGGCAAGGCGGGTTCACTGCCTCTTCTGCCTCTCAGATGGGCCAAGGAGTGGCTCAGTTTTCTGTTATCCTCTCCAGATCAGGCCTTCTCTTCCAAGAGGCTGGATTAGCCCCATGCCAGCAAGAGGCCAAAGAGAGTTCTGGTTATCATATATATAGACTTTGCCCTGACTTTTTTGGGAATATTCACCCTGGGAACGTCAGAAAGCCAACTCCAGAATGTCACAGGGCTCAGTTCTCTGTGTGGCTTAACTCCCTCCCGGATGTGGTCCCCAGCAGGCTTGTGAGGCTTGGAGATTTAGATCCCATCAGAAATCCAAAACCTGTAAACACAAGGACAGCAGTCAGAGGAGGGATGTGAGAAACTCAAAAATGAACAACAAATGCAGGGAGAGAAAGGCCAGACCTGCCGGACTGGGGCTTTTCCCGACTGTGGAGAGGGGTTCAATCCTGCTCTTAAACCATATGGCATCCTGAACATGAGCCGGGGACAGGCTGGGAGGTACTTGGCGGCTGACCATGGAAACATAAACGCAAGGCATTTTGTTTCCTTGCGTGTGCTTTTTTTCTTTTTAAATATTTACTTTTTGCGTTTTGCCAGGACAGAGTTTCCATCCCATATGCAGAACAGGCTGTCTTTGCAAATGGGGGGTGGGCAGGGGCTGGAAAGAGGCAGCTTGACTCTAAGGACTTGTAATAGGATTCTATCTCATCCAGGGGCTGTTTCACCCCCCTTCCCAGGGCAGTGCTGAGCAGAGACCTGCTGCACCAGGCCTGGCGTGTGGGTCTGGTGGGTTCTGGAATAAAGGGTGAGTGTTACTGCTCTCTGCTCTTGCTCCCTTCCTGGGAGTTCGTGCCACACCCATGGAGCAACCAGGGAGAAAGCCCACAGGCTGGTAGGAAGTGCATAGGCATTCAGTGGGTAGTCCCCTGCCCTTCCAAGTCCCCACTAGGACGGAGGCCACAGGCAGTGAGCAAACCATACTGGAAGAGACAGAGTCTCTTTGGCTTGGAGGCTGCAGATGGGTCATTGTTCACAAAAATCTCCACTGAAGAGGCAGGTATGGGGAGAAAGGTGGCCAGGTGTTTGGGTGGCAGATGGGGCAGAAGCTTAAGGGGAGAATAGGGTGCTGGCCAATTCCAAAACGAAATAGAAATGTACCATATAAAAATAAATAAGTTAGTCCTGGGCCGTGAGCCATGTTTGAACCAAAATAATATAAGCAATCAAATGCTCCCTCTGGTTCTCTCAGGCTTCCAAACACATCACTTAGCAGAAGATGGAAGTTCTGTCATGAAGGACAGTGGTTGCATAATGCTGACCACGTGGTTGGAAGGCAGGCTTAGAACTGGCAAAAAACAGATGTTCTGAACTAAAAATATTCAATCCTGGCATTTCCCTCTCCATTTATTGTGAGGGCTGAGGGCTGGGAGAAGCATCCCAATATTCTCAGGTCATCTATGAGCCCTTCCATTTGTTCAACATGCAACCAAAAGAGAATCCAACTTCAGAGGGGTGTGTGTGAATATTTAGACAGAGATGTGGCCTCAGTCTGAGACTGACTCACCAGGTCTGAGTCAAACCCTAGATTATCCCTGACAAGTTTCTAGGAGATGCTGATGCTGGTGTGTGGACCACACCGGAGTCATGTTGTTCTCATTTGCCTACCTGGCACTCTTGTTACATTCCTTCTTTGGAGTGTCTAGATTCTAGCATTTATTATTATTTCGTGTGCGTGCACACTCATATGTGTGAAGGTATGCACATATTAGTACATATGCATGTGGAGAATAGAGATTAATACTGGGTGTCTTCCCTTATTACTCTCTACGTGATGTTTTGGGTCTCTCACTAACCTTAGAACTCACTGGTTCAGCTAGACTGCCTGGCTGCTGAGCTGCAGCAATTCCGTTGTCTCTATCTCCCTGGGATTATAGACACATGCTGCCCAGCTAGGCTTGTATGTGGGGTGCTGGGGATGCAAGCTCAGGTCCTCATATCTGTGCAACAGTTAGTTTACCTATTATTAGTTAGGGTTACTGTTGCTACGATGAAATACTATGACCAAAAGCAACTTGAGGAGGAAAGGATGTATTTTGTTCACAGTTCCTTATAACAGTTCATCATGAAAAGCAGAATGCATGCCGGGCAGGAACCTGGAGGCAGGAGCTGATGCAGCAGCCATGGAGGAGTGCTGCATACTGATCTTCTCATCACTGCTCGCTCAGCCTGCTTTCTTATAGAGCCCAGGACCAGCAGCCCAGGCAGGGTCCCACCCACAATGGGCTGAACCATCCCCCATCAATCACTAATTAAGAAAATGCTCTACAGGCTTGTCTACAGCCCAGTCTCACGGAGGCATTTTTTTAATTGAGGCTTCCTCCTCTCAGATGACTCTAGTTTCTGTCAAGTTGACGTAAAGCTAGCCAGTAGACCTACTTAGCCATTCCCCCAGTTGCTGGCATAGCTGGATTCTGAGGCCCCAACGTCCAAATCACAGTGCTGTTCCTGCCAATCATGGCATCACATCAGCTGAGGTCCGAGTTGAATCCCTCCTGACACCATCCTCTCCACAGCTACCATCAGCAACTAGAGCCGGCACACAGTGAACCCTGAGTTGGTAGAACTAAAACCCAGATTTTATCTGAGACAGGCTGTTAACTGGGCATGGAGAACTGTCTGTGGATTTTATCTGAGTTTCTTCCCTGCTCTGAGAGGGATGGATGAAGACAGCCGTTCTCAGTGGAGCAATCCTTAGATGCTCTATCTAGTCCGCTTTGCTTGCTGTAGCAAAATGCCACGGGCTGGGCGGCTTAAACAAAAAAAAAAAAAATATTTCCCACAGTTCTAGAAATTGGGAGGTCCAAGGCCAAGGTGCTGGCCCATGCTCTTCCTAGCGAGAGCCTTCTCCATGACTTGGAGATGTCTGGTTTCTCACTGTGCTGGCCTGGAAGTTCAAGTCCAATCTGATCACAGGTCTAGTTCCCCTTTTCTTCTTGGTGTGCAGGTAAGCTACTTTTCACTATGTGTTTGCACGGTCTTCTGTGGGTAGCATGTGTCTAGTATCTTTACATGGAAGGGCACTAATCCCACCATGGGGCTCCCTCCTTGTGATCTCATCTAAATCTAATACCTACTTTCAAATATTACTACTTAGTGGGTTAGGGCTTCAAAATGCAAAAGGGGTAGGAACAAGTTAGCACATCACATGTATAAGTAGCCTGTTGGCTTTTTATTTTTAATTAATTAATTAATTAGTTTTTCAAGATAGGATTTCTCTGTGCAACCCCAGCTGTCCTGCATCTTGCTCTGTAGACCAGGCTGGCCTCAAACTCAAGAGATCTGACTCCCTTTGCCTCCCAAGTCACTGGGGTTAATGGTGTGTGCCACCACACTCACCTTTTTGGCTTTTTACCTTCAGAGAGCCTGACTGATTCTGCAGAGGATCAAGGTGCTCTTTTTTTTTTTTTTTTTTGGATACCTGCTTGATCTTTAGATTCTTTGGGGTAGAAGACCTAAGTTCTTGCTGACTGAGCTCCCGTGATTGGTCAGTGAGGGAGCTGTAGGGTCACTGCCCATCTCTGTGGAACCACTCAGCCCATCTCTCTCTGTAACGACTTGTTCTGGACAAAGAGCCCAGGAAGAGGCTTGGGGTTTATTAGTATGCCCCGAACCTAGCACCAGCAGCCAGGCACGCAGTAGGCACATAATCAGTGTTTATTGAGGGTCTTGCTTGGGACCTGTTTTAATTTTCAGAAGTCTTTGAAAGAGTCAGATCATCTTTAGGGAGTTCTCATAGGGGCTGTGTGACATGATTTAGGGGAGAGCCGTCCAGCTGCTTTGTTTTCACCCACCAGCAGGCTTCAACAACAGTAGGGACATTCGCGTTTCCCCAGCTCTCTGAGCAGCAGAAAGCAAAACAACTTGCGCTGTGACCAGAAAATGAATATGAACAAGCACAAAGAGCAAAGCCAGAGCTAGTCCTTTGAGCCCTCGGCCAGCTGCTTCCTTCATCCTCCTGCTGACTGCGGGGCCAGTGAAAGGAGCCAGTCAGAAGTGGTGCAGGATTTACAACCCAGAGGGAAGTGGGGCACCTTTCTCCTCTCTTTCAATCCCAGGAAGAGTAAGGAAGTCAGGAAAGGGAAGGCGGGGTAGGAGGGTTAAGTATGAGGCTGCAAAAGATGATACAAAAGTATTAGGAATGGCGTGGAACAAGGCAGAAAATTCCTGGACAGGTCATGAGATGTCGCCACTTACCTGAAAGGCCAGACAGACTGGACCGTTGGTGACAGCCGTGAGCAGCCAGTCTCTTAAGTGGCACAGGGCTTTCCAGGCTTGGAGACAATCCAGTTTATAATTTTTTTTTATTACTTTACAATTGCACAAGATGGAGCCATATTCAGTAGAACCATGCCTTGACTTTTTATTTTAATTCATTTTTTAAAAAGACAAGGTCTTATGTAGCCCAGACTAGGCTTGAGCTTGCTATTCAAGAATATCGTTAAACTTTGATGCCCCTGCCTTCACCTCTTGAGTGCTGGGGTCATCATACCCAGTGTTATACAGTTCCTTGGACCAAACACAGAGCTTCTTGTGTATAGGGAAGCACTCTACCAATATGAGCTATACCTCCAACTCTGACTCTTTATTTATTTCTTTACTATAGCACCTCACTTTGTAGCCCTGGCCTTTAACTTGCTACTCAGAGCAGATCAGTGTTGAATTTACAGAGATCTGCCTGGCTCTGCCTCTGAGTGCTGGGATTAAAGGCCAGTGCCATTAAGAAATAAGCTTGGCCCAACCCTCAATTTTGACTTTCCAGAAATCTGCAAGCTTCCAGCTGGCTACTGGAACATAGGGGAATTACGTGCTGTGCTGTAATTCTGATGCTCTGATGCTGTCAGGTGACCACGCTTGGAGTTTTGTAAGCTCTCGGTAGTGCATGCTGTTTCTTTGTGTCCTCACCAATGTTTGAGTTTGGAAGGAGATCATTGTTTCTTTGTCTTCCCAGCTAACCTAAAGGGTGCCAAGTGGTTTCTCAAGACTCCTGTGGTTTCGACTTGTATTTCCATAAAAATGTTGTACCGAGTGGATTCTCTTGTGTTTGTTATCCATTTGCCCGTTAACTTTGAAGGAATATCTATTCAAATCCTTTATGTATAAAAATTCCTCAAGAAGCTAAGCCTAGAATTACCATATAGTCCAGGAATATAAGAAGACCTTAATTCAGCCCCCAGAATCAATACTAAAAGGATGGATATGGTGGTGTCCAGCTTGGAATCTCAATCAAATCCCTGGGCATCTGGACCAGCCAGCTTAGCCTAAAACCAATGAGACCTTGTCTCAAAGTGAGTTCCTGAGGAATCACACCTAAGGCTGTCCTCGGCTCCCCATATTCATATATACATATCTGCAGATATACCCTACACATACACACCTGTACACATACACACATGAACACACTAATTATTTAATTGATGATAGATTAAAAGTGACTTAATGAACAAAGCTTCTGAAAGATGGAGACATGAATTCATGTTCATGAGAACTTGAACTCTGAGACTGATGGAGATTCATGCTTCATGAATTCATATAAGAACGGAAATGTCCATCAATGGGCCACACCCAGAAGGAATGCTAGTCCTTATGCACTATAATTTCTGCATCTTTTAAGGCAGCAAAATTACATCCAGGAAGTCAGACACGGATCTAGAAACACACAGATGTCCCAGGGCTGGGTTTAGAAACCACACCTAAGTTCCTACTTCTTTGTTCTCTTAATACAACTGTGATGGATTTCACTGTGGGACATATTGCACTAGACATGATAGGTGTCAGTTATGTCTTTCCACCTGCGGCCAAAACACGTGAATTAATGGTAAAAATAACTCTGAACATTTAAAGTAGCAGGTCTGTGGATGTCAATATTTTTGTGCAGGATGAGCAGGGATGTAGATGACTGTGGAATAAACAGAGACCACCCAAGGAGAGCAAGCAAAGGCTGCTTATTCAAAGCTTGCTGCGGTGGGGAGGAGGCCACCAGGGCCTGCTTTTGGCAGCTACTCAAAGGCCAGCAGAGAAGGGGAGAAAGTCTACAGTGGAATCCGGGAAGGTTCCAGGTGCTCTCTTAGGGCAGACGGCTGGGGAGGTTGCACACAGCTGAGAAGCTCCACGCGGTGATGGGTTAGGTGCTGCCTGGCTTTCCCTAATAACTCCTAAACTGGAATTGGAAATAAAACCGAGGAAACTTGTCAGTAATTCAAATCCAGCTGCTTTGGAGCTGATGGGTCACAGGGGTTGTTGTCTGGAGCAGCTGCTGGAGACGGGTCTGATCTCCTTGCAAATCTGACTTAAAGAAGGCTGGCTTCCTGGGATGGCCTCTGTAGGTCACGGGCTGGCATTCTGGGCCAGTTGCTGCAGACTGGCTTCAACCCCTGTGCTTATACCTAGGGAAATTGTGTCTAGTTCTCTCTATTTGTTCCTTACAAGTTCCAAGGTCCAGAGAGGAATGCAATCTGTGTCCAGGTCCCCATCTTCTGAGACAGCGCCTTTGTCATGCACAGTATCTCCATAGCTTTCTTTAAGCCCCTACTCTTCTCTCAATCTCCTGTTTAAAAAGGTGTTCACGAAAGGCTTTTACATCTTCCAGTGGCTTCCTCAATTTTTTAAAGTGCTTGTTTGTAGAGGTCTTTCGTTTACTTGGTTGGGCTTACTCCGAAGTATTTTATTTTATTTATTTATTTTTTTTGTGGCCGTTTTTTGTGAATGACATTTCCCCCTGGTTTCTTTCTCATTATGTCTGACATTGGTATATAAAAAGGTTGCTGATGTTTGGGTGTTAATTGTGCCCTCCCACTTTGCTGAAGTTTGTTGATAGAGCCACCAGGATCTTACTACAGCCTGTGTCATCTGCAAACAGGGACATTTGACTTCTCCTCTGTTTGAATTACTTCTGCCTGCTTCTCCTACATTACTGCTCTCGCTAAGACTTTTATCACTGTGGTGCACAGGAGTGGAGAGAGTGTTCACTCTTGTCCTGTTGCTGGTCTTAGTGGGGAATGCTTTGACTTTTTCTCCGTTTAGCACGTGTTGGCTGAGTTCACTGTATATAACCTTCATTATGTCCAGGAGCGCTGCTTCTACCCCTTGCCTCCCAGTGACTTTTATCATGAAGAAGTGTGCCTGGTTTGGCCCTCTCAGCTGACCTCTGGCCCTCCATGAACCATGCCTTCCCTGCTCCGGCTGGTGTTCCTACCTCCCCAGATTTGTCCTGAGTTCCCAGGATGTCCTCATTTCTATTCTCCAAATCCTGCTCGGAGTTTTCACTTTTCCATGCAGAACCTGTCTCTTGTAGGAGGCTTTTCCTCACAGCTCTGCATGTGAGGTCAGAAGTCAATGTTGGGTGTCTTCCTCAATTGATCACCTTAAGTTTTGAGAAAGGGTCTCTCACTGAACCGGGAGCTCACCAGTTTGGATAAGATGGTTAGGCTGTCTCTATGAGAACAGGGGGTATATACAGTCCACCTGTACAGCCCCGCCTTCTTGTGGTCCATGAGTTTTATTCTTTGAATTCATGAGACAAAAACCTGGAGGCCACCGACTCAATGAAGTTTTGTGTGATGGTGTAGGTCTAGCACCCTGATACATGCATGCGTATTAATGTACGTGTGTATGGGTGCTATAGTTCAACTTTAGGGGTCTTTTCTTGATTTTTTTTTTTCTTTGAGACAGTCTCTCCTTTGATGCTCCTGCCTCTAATTCTTCAATGTTAGACGGCAGATGCATGCTGACATGCTGGGCTTTTTTACACAGGGCTCTGGGGATGAGCTTTGGGCTCTCATGACGGCATGACAAGCACTTATGAAATGAACCATCTCCCCAGACCTGAGAGATCCAATTTTTCAGGAAGAAAGAACACTACAAGCTTGGGACTTATTTTTCTAAGTTTGTTTGGCCTCTTAGACCCAATGCACCAGGGCAAAAAGGGTCTGGGGAACAGTCTCAAGGACTGAAACAACAAACCCCTTTTCCACAGGGCAGAGAATGATTTTCTATGTTTAGAGGAGTTTATAGCCGTGGTATTTTTCCTTCCTTTCTTCTTCTTATCCAGCTTCCTCCTTGTGCAATAAAGGAGATCAGCTTAACTGCAAGGCCTTCTTTCTGATGCAAGTCCATCTCTAGGAAAGGGACCCTGCTTCGAGGGACACATAAAACTAAGCAGTAAAACGGAAAACAGAATACAACACATGCCACCCACAGTCACCTCTGGCTTTCAGGACACTTTTCAGGCTGGTCCATCTGCACTGTGATAAGAGCAAAGTGATGTCAGCCTAATTAGCCAGGCTAATGTCTGGCTTCCTGGAGAGAGCTTTTGTGAAATAATTGGCTGCCTTGGGGTTAAAATGCAGTAATTACAGGTTATTTTTTTTTAAAGCTGAATGATATAAACAGCTATTGAATTCTTCAAGCTCCTGAGCCAATCATGGGACAGACTTCTCTTTGTGTCCCAGAACTGCAGTGGGTATTTTGACAGGTGATTTCAATATCGTGTAGCTATTTATTTATTCTGGTTTGAGGACATAAACACAAACATCTTGGGCTACGATTTTACACATTCTCCAACAGAATGAGTGCCAGGGAGAAGAGATGGCTTCAAACAGCAAGAAGGTCAGTGGATAGTCTGGGCTGAGACAGAAATTCCATCAAGTTTTAAAACCAACAGAACTGAATGATCCATGCAGGCCAGCTTCCCTTTTCTTGAGTTGTTTGTTTATTTTTGTTTTCCTGTAAAAATCAACAACCAATGGGTCCAGAAAGGCCATGGGAAGAGCCTAACATTTGGAAACATCGTTCTATTCTGGCTTGGAGGCAGTGTGGAGGTTGGTCGAGGCAGTTAGCAGATTTCTTTCCACCCTGGTTGTGGTGGGAGTGGTTGATCCAGCAGAGGACAAAGCAGCTGGTGTGGGTACTTCAGGTAGAAAGCAGAGAATATTCTAAAACTGAAATAAGCACTTAGTGCCTTCCTGTCATTCCTTTCCTGGAGCTGAATGGCCCTAGCACCTCCAAAGATGAGTTCTGTTCCTGGTCCAACACCACCAGCAGCGGCCAGAGGACAAGATTTGAGATGTAGCTTCAGGTCCTGCTGCTACCTCTTAGTCAAGCCCAGTATTCAACTCAATCCCCAGGAGGTTTCTATGCATATGTTAGCTGGTTCCAGCTACCCGATGTTGGGGTTTGCTCCAGACAGCAGTGGCTCATTTTGAGGACCTCATTAGAAGGTCAAGAAGTCAAGGCAGTAAGTACCAGGGCAAGAAAAGCTGCAGTTCAATATTTCCAGAGCTGGGATTTCGGGGTAACTACATCGAGACTTCAGTGGTTTACCCCTGGAAATCTGGACATACTTCTTCACCGAGCAGCTAAACAAGGAGACAGGCTCTCTGTGTCTCCCTGTCCACATAACATGGCACCAGAGACAAAAAAGTGTGTGAATGAGACATGGCCATTACTCCTCTTCCCCAAACAAGATTTTTTTTTCTTCTTGGAAACACATATGAAATACATATATTTTAGGACCCACCAAACAT
This sequence comes from Microtus ochrogaster, assembly GCF_000317375.1. Taxonomy (NCBI): domain Eukaryota; kingdom Metazoa; phylum Chordata; class Mammalia; order Rodentia; family Cricetidae; genus Microtus; species Microtus ochrogaster. Next base: position 210,491 of record NW_004949216.1, on the reverse strand, counting down.
GAAACTCTGATCTCTGTCTCGGTGTTTCCACACACCACAGTGACTTGGAGTGTCTGTTCCCCAGGATTGGGTGGAGATCTAGGTAGAGAATAGGTCAGATTAATTTTACAGTCATCAAAAGCATCTCATGATGTTCTGCAGAGGTGGCCTGCAGACACCCTGGTTTGTCTTTAGACACTAGTGGGGGACTTACAGACTGTCTCAGGACAGTGATATGGCACATGGTATATTTAACCGTGTAGAGACAGATGCTCACGGCACCCATGTCATTATGTTGCATAGTTTGCATTGATTACTATACAAGTGAGCACTGATAACAAACTCATCCATAACTAAGGGAAAGGAAATAAATTGGATTATAATCCAGTATTTGCCTTATTTTGATAAGGGGTCAGGAAGTGCCCACCGGAGGCTGTTGCTGTGAGGGTGAGGATGGCCACAGCGAGTGTTGGCTGTGGTGATGGTACACCATCACACGGTGGATGGAGATCTGTTCAGAAGTGGTATCAGTAGGACTAGGTTTAGCTTGAGGAGCAAAGCGAAGGGTTTAGACTCTAAGAGGTAAACGTAAATAGTGGAGTGCTTACTTAGCATACGTGAAACTCTGGGCTCCATTCCCAGTACCTCATAAACTGGGATTGGTGGCCCATGTCTACAATCCCAGGGGACATAAAGACGGGAGGATTGGATGATCTAGGTCATCCTTGGCTGCATAAGCAAGTTCAAGATCAGCCTAGGATGCATGAGACCCCCAGCAACAGTGTTTAACTCAGAAACGCTCTCACTGACTGGATAACACACAGACAAGTATTACATATCTGCTATTGAAGTGTTAGATAACCACAGTCAAATATTACATATCCGCTATTAAAGCATTCATTCTCCTCATCTTGCCACCCAAGCCACGGATGAAAGGGGAGCTGGGCCATGATACCTGTGCTGCAGGGGAGGAGGGTAAGTAAAACTTAGCATGAGGACCTGAGGTCTGGGGAAAAGTGGCCACAGCTGTGTGCTGGAGCTCATCTTCCTGACTGCACAGCCCCTGGCCATCACAGCTCTCTTTCTCAACTTGATGACCAGACTCACCCGGGCTTCCTGTTATGAGGAAAGCCAGCTCTACTGCAGACACGCTGGTGCAGCGAGAGGTCCCAGAATGGCTATTTTCACAGTCCTGGTCACCAGATAAACTTGGGGAGTTTTTACAAAATGTAAATACTTTCCTCGTGGTCTTTGGGGCAAGAATGACTGGCTCCCTGGCTGGCACCTCTTTCCCTGTCTGTCTCTAACCTCCAGGCACAGATCTTCATGTCTGTCAGCCACTTCAAATACCCCACATTCCCAGGACACCCTTCCTTGGGATGTCAGTGCTGTTTGCCTGGGGATGAGGTAGAGGCCACCCTCCAGGGACTGCCTCCCTGTCTACTCGCTTTCCTGAACTTCCAGAGAGTCCTTTGAGATGTATCCACCTGCTGGCCTAGAGAAAGGCATGGGAAAACCTTCATGGTCACTGTGCCCTGGCCTCAAGTAGAAGGTAGAAGACATTTCCTGGGTAGGAAGGTAGGAGGCTGCTCTGCCTCCTCGGTGGGGAGCTGCTGTGGGCTGGTCAGGGGGAGTGGAGATGACTGGGAGGTCCTTGCAGGAGGGTTTGGGCTGCTCCCTGGGTGGGCCCAGCCAGCAGAGCCTCACTGTATTGAAAGAAAGCTGCAGGGTGGAGGGAACCTTGTGGCTCAGGGCCTCCACCACGGGTTATACCACACATGGCTAAAGTACACAACTATTAGCAATCAAGGCAGGACCTCCCTGCGAGGGAAAATGACACAGGGGTTATTTCTCTGTAAACATCCCGGTTTCTTTTAGGGGTTGTCTTTCCTCCCTTTGAGAAGTTGCAAATGTGCCCATTGAGAGCATCGGCTCTCAGCTCACACACAGGGGAGGAGGGTCACACATAAACACTCTCCCAAACAGAGGAAAACCCCCAACACCATGGGGACTGCCAGCAGCCCGTGTCTTGAAGCTGAATCTGCTGGACATAGAGCCCCAAAAGTGCTTGGATAATAAAAAGGGTTGCTGGGAGGATAGCAGCATCCGGCAGCTGTGGTGGATGAAATCTTTTCAGCTGCATTGTCTGGGCACCTTTGTCTCAAGGGCTACTTTGAATAGAATACAGCATTTGCACACTGCTTGAGAGGGAGCGAATTTAAATCACAAGGGAAACCTGGCAGCATCTTCGGAGGATAGTCTCTGCGGGGGTTTTAGGAGCTTCTATCCTACCCATCCCCACTGAGCCAGCGCATTCTCGGGTCTTCACAGCTACACAGTTGCGAGTTGTCCCTCTCCCTGGGTCCCTGGTAGCAATGGTGTCAGAAACAAACGTGTGTACATTGTGTGAATAGCTGGTGAGCCCTTGAGCTTCAGAGACCCTACTCCAGCCTAAGCAGCCAAGGCAGTTTCTGGGTTTCTGCAAACGGAAGTGTCTACAGGGATGAGCAGGGACTCGAGGGCTAACGTTGGATCCCATGCGCACAGGAGCTCAGGTTTGACCCTCAAGCCACCTGATGACCCATGTCCTAGCCTCTCTCATTGTTACCAGGGAAACTAGGGAGGGTTCTCTTTGTGGGTCTTAATCTTGTTAATGAAAGGACTTAAAAATGGATTCAGAAGGAAGCTTGAGGAAAGGTAAACACCAGGGCAGACATGCTATAAGTCTCTGTGGCCCTTAGGAGGACAGAGGTGGAAGAGAGGAAGAGAAAAACTACACCTTTACACAGGCGTGATGAGCAATGAAAGCAGGCAAGCAGTTGCATGGTGGGAGGTGGGAAGGGCTTCAGAGAAAAGAGATGAGAAAATGTAGTGTTATATTTTACTCTTCTGGCTTTTTGAGGGGCCCACCGCCCAGTTCCTAAATAAATCGCACATGGAGGCTTATTCTTAGTTATGAATGCCCTGCCTTAGCTTGGCTTGTTTCTAGTCAGTTTTTTCCCCTTTAAAGATTTATTTATTTATTACGTTTACAGGGTTCTGCCTGCATATATGCCTGTAGGCCAGAAGAGGGCACAAAGTCCTATTACAAATGGGTGTGAGACACGATGCAGTTGCTGGGAATTGAACTCAGCACCTCTGTAAGAGGAACCAGTGCCCTTGACCACTGAGCCAACTCTCCATCTCTTCTTGCCAGCTTTTAATTTAAATTATTCCATCCATTTTTGGCCTCAGGGTGTTTGTCTTTCTCTATTCTTGTATACCTTCCTTTCCTTCTTACTGTGCATCTGGCTGCGTAGCTGAGTGACTGGTCCCGGAAGCCCTCCTCCTTCCTCTCTCATTCCCAGATCCTTTTCTTTCTCCTCGTATTTATCCTGTCTGCCTGCTGGCCCTGCCTATTTCTCTCTCCTGCCTCACTATTGGTCATTCAGCTCTTTATTAGACCACAATGTGTTTTAGACAGGCACAGTAGCACAGCTTCACAGAGTTAAACAAATGCAGCGTAAACAAAAGTCACACACCTCAAAATAATATTCTCCAACAAGAAAACCCAGAGTGTCAGGGAATACATGATTACATTTTTGGCCAAATATCTGAAAGAGGTAGAAAGAAGAGAAAGGGAAAGTTACACTTTTGTTAAGGACCCTGCAGTGCTGCCAAGAGGGGGTTCTTGGCAGCACTGCATGGCTCTAAGAGAGGGGCTTCTGGGAAGCATAAGTACGTTATCTTATTAAGGGCACAGTTATTCTTCCCATCTGGAAGGCAGAAGCACTCAGCTGAGCTTCTGTACGGTGCCTGGGCTGTGTCTCACCTCTGATACTCTTAGGGATTGTTCTTTTGTTCATGACATCTGCTGCCCTCTGAATCTGCCTCCCCCCACCCCAAAGGAAGGTAGTAACTGGACATTCTAACTGTACAGCCTCTTTGCTTTGGGACATAAGCCTATCAGTACTACACAGTGGACAGACAGCAGGGCCAGGCAAGGATGAGAACACACACCAAGTGTTATTGAGAGGCCCAGGACCTCACAGATTCAGTGAGTCCACAGCCCTAGCACAACGCCCAAGCAGCCTGACTCCAGATTCAGAGCTAGGGGAAGAAACACACCCTGAAAATGGGACCAGAGCCAGGGGAAGAGATACTTTGTCCCCAAACCCAAAGCAGGAGAAAAGTCCCTGGACCCTGAAACCAGGACCAAAAGAACACACTAAGCGCCCATATTCAGACCATACCAAAGATACTTGCCCTGGTCCCAAAATTAGAGACAAAAAGGTAAAAAGAAGCACACCATTTGGTTCCAGAATCAGAGCCATCTCTACCCTGACACAAAACCAGCCAATCTCTGAGCAGGGAAAATGTACCAATCACTGACCCTCTACAGGCTTGGTGAAGTGCTTAACACACAGCATTGGAAGCCAAGTTTGATCCCCAGAACCCATGTAAAAAATGCTGATACACCCTTGTAATCCCAAGGGCTAGGGAGGTAGAGGGAGGAGGATCCTTGGGACTCACTAGCCAGCCAGACTAGCCTAATGCACTAACTCCAAGCCAGTGAGAGACTTTCTCTCAAAACAAAGGAAAAAAAAACAAGACAACCCCCACCACAACCAACAAAAAACCCTAAGGTGGATGCATCTGTGTGTGTGGGGGGGTGGTAGCTAAGGTTGCTTTCTGGCCTCCGTACACTTGTACATGTGTGATATGTGCATGTACATACACATACACGAACACTCCCACATGGAAAATGTTCTCTGGCTAAACTTAGGTCCCAGCTAGACAATAAGGGAGGTCACACCTGTTTTATCCCAGGACTAAAACGGTTTCATTCCCAGGCTGTTCTCCGAGACTCCCATGAGTGAAGCAGCCGTTCCTTTAGCTCCTGGAGTGGAGTGTGCGTCTCAGAGCTAGGTACCTGGTAGATCCTATGTGCTGCGCACTGGAGAAGTCTGTGATGCAGCAATCAGGAGGCTGGGAGAGTGCTGGGTGGAATACCAGCTGTGGACTGAGCCCATTCCTGGACCCAGAAGGTTTTATTCAGTGGCAATAGCAGACTGGGGATATTGAAAATTAAAAACAAAACACACCAGAGCCTTCATCTTCTTCATAGGGAGTATTTGAATTTTCCCCTTTTCCTCAGACTCTAAATGCAGCCGAAGGTGTTTGGTGACCTCTAAGAGGGTATTTCCAAGTCTTAAACCTGACACCTGGAAATGTGTCCTTGTTTGGAAGTCAGGGCTTTGCAATCAAATTGAAGATGATGAGATTAGAGCATTTTAGGTTTAGCACCCACCTAAGCCCAACCTAACAAGGGGGACAGAGACTAGAGTGGTGGAGGCCCACTGAAAGGGACAAGAAAGGAATTCCTAGGATAGAGAGAGAGAGAGGAGAGAGGAGAGAGGAGAGAGGAGAGAGAGAGAGAGAGAGAGAGAGAGAGAGAGAGAGAGAGAGAGAG
>NW_004949216.1:180615-204960 GCF_000317375.1 Microtus ochrogaster | reverse complement strand
GATGAGGTCGTTAAGACGTGTAGCTAATTCAATGAGACTGAAAGAAGATGGGGCACAGGCACAAAAGTCAGGCAGCGACACACGGAAAAGATGACGATTACAAGTCAACACTGATCTCTGACTTTTAAACCCCAGGACCATGAGAAATTGAACCTATCAGTTGTCTAAGTCACCTTTTCTCTTATTGACAAACAAATTCATGTTCTCCAAGACCAACTTCAAATAGAGCCCACATTCTACAGTCATACACCTCACGAATGGAACACTCACACTTCCAGCAGCCCAAACCCATCAGACTCCGGGGGAGGCTGGTCACAAAGCATGGGCTTAGAGCCATCAGATGCACACTGAACCCCCATATTTCTTCCCCACTGTAGGATCTTGGGGAGATTGTGGGATCCTCACCTCCTTCACTCTCCATAATCTGTAAAACTAGAAGGGATAAACTTGCCCAGAAGTCGTGCAAATTAAATATGTAAAGAGACTTAACAGGTCTCTTTACATATTTGCCAGGTCCTGTGATGGCAAACACCTACAATCTCAGAATTGAGGAGGTTGAGGCAGGAGGTTTCCGAATTGGAGGTCTCGGGTATATAGCAAAAAAAACCAAAAACCAACAACAAACTGAGGCCAAGCTACCACTCCCACCCTTCCCACCTCATCTGTGGCAGGTGACATCTGCTGTGTCTTTCAGGCCATGCTGAGCACCCTGACTCTTTGGAAGGAACACCAACATCTGTGGAAGTTGGGCCATGCCTACTGTGTGTGGGTTAATCTCTAACTACTTCTGGAAGTGGGGGCTCACGGTGCACCCAGCTCAACCAGACTCTCACTCAGGTGTGGGTTCTTAAAGGAGTGACTCAGAGAACCTGCAGCTGTACTGAAGAGGCATGAGGCGCGAGGGTGACGCGCCCTAGTGGTATGAGCCCACCCGAGAGGGTCACTGGCTGTGTGCCAAATAGTTTTTGTATGTATGTGTGTTGAGGGTGGGGAGTCTAACTGCATTCTTGGCTGGTATCTCTTTTTGTTTTTCTTCATTCCCAGAACCTGGCCTTCCAGGCTTTCTGCTTATTCCATGCAGTACTTCCAATACTATATCTTAAATCTCTCCACTAACTCTTATAACTCAAGTTAGCTTTGTTCACCACTGGGTTCTCTGATGGGTTATTGTGTCCCTGTTTAGTTACTTGTTTGTATCCATCCTGCCCTTTCCTCTTGAGGTCTGTTCTCAGCTGGTAATGAGATTAGAAAGTTAGCTAACAAATTATTTCACACCAAGGTAGGAGAAATTTGCATCAGCGGTAACTTCCCCAGAGGTATTTGCATTTTGAAAATAGGAAGGCACTGGTGGGGCTGAGCAGTTCTCATTCCTTCAAGGCTAAGCACGTGGAGTCTCCAGGCTTTTGCAGTTTGTGGCTCAAGGTCTTGTTTAGTCTGTGACCGCCAAGGCCAACTCCTCTGAGAAAGCACCTCCATGCTCTCTCTGCACCTGGCACAGGCGATGGCTAGGCTATATCCTAAGGTTGTGATTTCTTCAAATTTTACTGGTTTAGCCAGAAAGTTCTGAAATTTTTTTTTAATTTTTTAAATTATATGCACATAATTTAAATATAATAATGGGTGTGTGCATATGGGTGTCTGCATGGGAATGCTGGTACTCACAAAGGCCAGAAGAGGGCATCAGATCTGCTGACGCTGGGGTCACAGGTGGTAGTGAGCCACTTGACATAAATGCTGGGAAAACTGGGGTTGCAGGAACAGTGCATGCTCTTAACTGCTGAGCTGCCTCTCCTGCCCTACAGTTATGAATTTCCTACATGAATATCCACTTGAATGATCCACTTATGTTGATAAGTGAAGATGACATTTTGGCAGAATCAGGGCAAAAGAGGACAAAGGGATGGCTCTCCAAATATCTTAATTCTAATGGGAAGTGGAAGGTTAAATGAACTGGGATACAGTGAAGGGATACAGGATGGACATCCAAACACAGCTGGAGATGCCAAAGATAGCTTGCACCCAAATGTAGATTCCCGGTCTATTAGGCAGACCACTCTTTCTGACTCCCTCCCCAGAATTATTTCCACAGAACTAGCAACAGTTCCCCTGAATCTAAGAAAGGAGAGGAAACCAAGGGCAGAAGTTGAACCTCAGTGGGACACTGAGACTCTCACCTCATGTGACACTCATGTCAAAAGGCAGTTCTGGCTTTGAGGCTGGGTGGCTTTCTAGAGAGTTATGTGACCCACAGGAGTGTCTGTGGACTCCCTGCCCCAGCAGCTTGGTTCATATCTCCAAGTCCCCTTTGCTCTTCTGGCTCTCTGACTCCTAGGTCTACCAATCACAGACCGGATGGATGTGTGGCATATCCTTCACTTTCTCCTTCCACTGGTCCTGCTTCCCTCGTGGTCTTCCTGTTTCCGGTTGTGAATGCCCTTGACGAGTCTTTACGCTTCTTTCTGCTTCTAGTTCCTTCTTCTCAGTCTTGTCTTGTATAGAATAATGCGGCGAACTTCTCCACCAGCGAGGAAGAACGACCACCACACGAGGATTCTTCTCAGATCACGCTTTAATTGGAGTGCCTCTTGGTTGAGGGAGAGCAGGAAGCGAGGGGCCCAGAGAGCACTAAAGCAGCTGCTTATATAGGGAGTAGGCACACGGGTCGCCCTGTGATTGGCTGCCACCATCAGCTGCCACTAGACTGCATCGGGATAGGCCCAAGGACTCTAAACCACCGTGCATGCGGGAAGCGGGGCAGGGGGGGACACGCAGCTCCCAAAGGCATAGCCAAATATGGAGTTGTTTATTTCCAACAAGACAGGATGTCGGCGCCATCTTGTAATGGCAATCCTGTCTGGCTCCCTGCAGAATAATTTTTTAAAATCCAAGATTCCACATTGTCGACAAAATATTAAGCTTGAGAGTCAAGCTATTCAGTTTGTTTTGTCTTTTGAAATGAGGGATTTTTCAACTGTTGTGGGATTTGGTCTCCAGGATTCTAATAGATATTGAGAAATGGTGGTGTTCTGGAAGATTACTAGGATTATAAATGCTGCCACTGGTGGTAGGTTCTGCTTCTAGAAGGAAACAGAAATTTCTACAATTCAGCAAAAGCAAGCTCCGTGGAGACATAACATTTATCCCCTTGGATCTGTAGTCATTTGAACACAACTGGGTGGATGACAGACATCAGAACGACAACCTGGGGTGTTTCTAACTGAGGGGAGGATTTCAGCAGAAAAGAAGGAAGATGAAAGCCAGTGTGGTGATCCTAGGTAGAAACCAAACAAGGAGATTGTCACCTGCATTCATTTTTCCACAGCTTTTATACCCAACATAAACAGGGGCGGGGAGGGGGGAGGTATCAAAAGACTTTATTAACATGATACAAAAGGACAGTTCACGCAGTCAATGGCTTTATCACTGTGAGACATCAAATCATCAGCATTCTGTTGTCTAGGTAGTGAAGGTGCTGTAGATCACACGTGCTGGAGACCGCCCTTCCCTAGGTGACCTCATAGTTACTAAAGAAGGAGCAGAAGTGCCTTTCCATATCCTGACCACCTGTCAGGATGGCAAGGACTAGAGCTACCTTAATTTCAAAAGAACCAAGCAATCACCTCCTAAGTTAGGATGGGCAACTATGCTTGTCAATCTCCAAACTCTCTGTCCATCAGACCAGGTGGAAATGGGCCTGCATTTTTCAGCTTCCACAGGTCTCACTGTCTAAAGTTTCTGCAACTTCCCAAAATAGTGTCCTCAAATTAGGGACCAAATATTTGAACACGTTAGTTGACAGAAAACATTTCACATTCAAACCGTAATCCCTCTCTTACTGGGTTCCAGTTATCTGTGGTCAATGGCAGTCCAAAAATATTAGATGGAAAATTCCAGAAATCCACAAGCCATAAGCTTTAAATTGTATGCTATTTTGAGTACCATAATGAAATCTTGCACCGTCCAACTTTGTCCTGCTCAGGGTGTGAATCATTCCTTTGTTCAACGTCTCCAGGTGTGCTACCTGCCTGTCAGTCACTCAGCCATCTTGCTTGTCAGTCACCTAGACGTATATGTTAACACATAGACAGAAGGACCTCCCACACCAGACACCCACTCAACTAATAATGGCTTCCAATCACAAAAGGGATGCAAAGGGGACACAGGCATAAAACACACCAGAAGACAGACCAACTCTGGCGCTGTTTCAGCAACTGTGGACCCACCAGGAGACAGTGGGGTACTCTGCGTTCAATAAGACCCATGGTTTGAGGCATCCACAGGGTCTTGAAACATCTATCATGGAAAAAGGGCTGTGGTACCACCGCTATTTAAGACAGCCTGTAACTAGGCAGGGTAGGGAGCTTCTCTTCATGGCTATGCAGTCAGTATGGGCACTCTTAAATTTTACTGTTTGGAGATTAGCCGTATTTAGAGAGACACAAAGATGTGAGAAAGAAATTGAAAAAAGATCTGAGGCAACAGATTTTACACATAAAACAGTAAGTTATTAGGTGTTAGGAAAACACAAATGCTGCAAACAGTGTGTTTTATATACTCCTTCCAAGAATAAAAATATGCCAAACATGGAGGAGAAGAGGTGTCGGCTAATCAGGCTTCTGGCTGGCCCCTTCCCTTGAAGCCTTAGTAGTGCTGTGTTGTTTTATGAGGTAGTAACCCAGTCACCAACAAGAGGAGAATCCAATAGAGGCCTGGAGGATTTGCCAGCTTGGGGACTAATTATTGGCTTGTTAAACAGTGAGATGGGGTTATTGCAAATTTTGGGGCACAGCAGTTAAAATGTACCATATAAACAAGCTTTAAGAAACTGATAAATTCTTGAATTAAAAAAATGACCCAAAAGGGTAGCTTATGGAAATGCAGAATCATGGAGCCCAGTTACAAGGCAAAAGAAGAAGTTGGAGGAGGAAAGGGGAAGAAAAAAACTGGAGACTGTTAAGGAGCAAGATAATCAGATAGAAATCCCTTCAGGGTACCTACCCATCAGACAACGTTACTAACTAACATACAGCATAAGGTGGTCTTAATGTAGTACCACACAGTGGTTTATAAGTCTGTTCTTTAGGAGTTGGAGAGGCTGCTCAGAGCTTAAAGGCAGATATGTCTCTTGTAGTGTAACAGTTCCTAGCATGACATGGCAGAACACAACACACTGTAACTTCAGGTCCAGGAATCTGACACCCTCTTATAGCCTCTCTGGGCTCTTGTACACATATGTTACACATGAGATTACTAAGTACACATGTATACCCTTTAAAATAAAAAAAAATTAAAAAGAGTAAAGCTATCTGAAACAAAGAACCAAGTGGTCTGAAATTGAAAACTATGATGACTGAATTTACGTGGCCCAACAGAGTATTTGAATTAACAGAAGAGAGAATAATAAGCTTGAAGCCAAATCTGCAGAAAAATGCATCCACTGAAGAAGAGCAAGAAATAAAAATGAAGAGCATGTCGGGGAAATAGGGGTGTCACTAAGTGCAATAACACACAGGCAGGGGTGTACCAGAAGGAAAGGAAAGAAAGGAGGAGGGAGAATGTTGGGGGAAAATGATGGCAAAAACTCTCCAAGTTTGTTGAAAGAGAGCTGTGCAGCTTTCTTTTTTCTTGCAAAACCATTGTCTGTTCTTGGTACTAGGATAATGCTCCCAGAAGGACTGGAGCAATCCCCTTCACATCTGTTTCTGAAGGAACCAATAGGGAATTGGAACGATTTGTTTCTTTAATATTTGGTACAATTTGCTAGTGAATCCGTCTAGACACTGTGATTTGTGTTTTGGAAGGATATTAATTATTGATTCATTTTATGAAACAGGTAAACACAAGTGTAGTTTGTGGTTTCCTATGCTCAGGATACCTCCTGCAGTGTGTCAAACTCGACTTCCTGTGCCCTGCATATCAAGATGCAGCCTGTGCCACATCTGCCTGCATGCTGCCATGTTCCCCACCATGATGACAATGGACTGAACCTCTGAAACTGCAAGTGAGCCATCCCAATTAAATGTTTTCGTTTTAAGAGTTGCCATGGTCATGGTGTTTTTTTCACAGCAACACAAACCCTAAGACAACAGGTCTGTTCAGACTGTCTATTTTGTTTTGTATGAGTTGTAGTGGGTGACTTGTTCAAAATGCTTACACACAAGATTAGGCAAAGTAAAGACTCTCTCAGGTAAGGGAAGTCTGAGAGTTTGATGGTGACAAACTGTCCTTACAAGAAACACTAAAGGGAATTCCTGGGACTGAGAACAAGTGACACCCTAAAGTAACTTTAGATCACATACAACAAACAGTAAACCTACTTATGAAATTATGAAAGGTAGATTAAACGCACATTTTTCTTCTTTCTTGTCTTGTATGATTTAAACAACTTTTCCAAAATAATATGGGTGCAATATATTTTGGGATCTATAGCACACGTCAGACACATGTGATGGGTTTGGCAATGATAGTACAAAGTTGGTAGAGAGGGCAAAACTCTGTCAGATGATAAAGATGACTGGTAAGATGGTAAGAGGGTTGTGGTGGTTTGAGTAAGAATGGCCCTCGTAGGCTCATATGTTTGGATGCTTAGTCACCAAGGAGAGGCACTAATTGAAAGGATTAGGCGGTGTTACCTCTTTGGAGGAAGTACGTCACTGGAGGTGGGCTTTATGGTTTCAAAAGCCCAAGCCAAGGCCAGTGTGTCCCTCTCAGTCTGCGGATCAGGATGTGGATGTCAATCACTTCTCCAGCATCCTCTCTGCCATGCCTATTGCTATGCGTCTAGCCATGATGATCATGGACCAAACCTCTGACATTGTAAGCAAGTTTCTACCTAATCAAGTGCTTTCTTTTATAAGAGTTACCTTGGTCATGTTGTCTCTTCATAGTAATAGGATTAAGAAAAGGGTATTATTATTTTTTCTTCATATTACTACCTGCCACTGTAGAAGACCTGGGTTCAGTTCTCAGCACCTACCTGGTGGTTCACAAACACTTGGAACTCCAGTTCCAGAGGACTTGGTGGCCTCTTCTGGTGTCTGTGTACACTGCATGAACAGGGTGCACACAAACACATGCAGGTAAACTCTTATACATGTAAAATAAAAATAAATACTTTCAAGAGAAAAACAATTAGACCTGATAGCTCACAGAACAGCTCAAGATAATAGAAAACAGCACAACACATTATATACATATTCTTTCTAGGTATACACAGGTAAACTGTCTATACTTATGTTAAACTCTAAAAACAAATCTCAGGTTTAAAAGGCAGAAATAATACAAAGTATGTTCCCTGATAGCAATTCAGTGAAAGTAGAAACCAGAAGCAAGAAATAACTTGAGAAACTCATAATTGGGTGAACATGGTGCAAATGCTCCTACATGGCTGGTGGGTCAGGAGAACCGAAAGGGAAATCAGGGCTGGGGTTGCAGCTCAGTGACAGAGTAGTTGCTTCCAAGTAGCTGGCCTTGGTTTCCATCTCAAACACCACACAACAAAAATAAAACAGAAACAGCAAAAGTGAAATCAGAAAAGAGCTGGAGATCAACAAAAATCAAAGTGCAATGCATCTTATGCGATGCGGTCAAATTTCAGAGGAACCTGGTGACTGCAAATGTTTAAAACACAGGAAACAAGAGAGCTGGGCATGCTGGCACATAACCACAACCCCAACTCTTTGGAGGCTAAAGAAGGAGGATCGCAAATTTTAGGTCAGCCTGTGCTAAGTGGTAAAATGATGCCTCTCCAAACCAAAACAAAGTTTAAAAAGATCTGAAATAGCCTAATTCTTATACCATTAACCCAATTCTTAAATCAGTAACCTAATTTTGTACCTCAAGACACTAGAAATAGAACAATAGAAAAGAAATAATACCGAGTAAAGCAGAAATTATTGAAACATAATAAAGAAAATCACTGAAACCAAAAGCCAATTCTTTAAGAAAATGAAGAAAAGCTGTAGCTAGATTAACCAAGATAAAAAGAGGAAACCCTCTAAATATTAAAATAATAAATGAAAGAAGACACACAACTGTCCAATTTATGTTAATAAAATCTATTATAAAGAACTCTGTAACCGATGCATCCCAAAAACAAAATAACAGATGAAATGGGTCTCTGGAAAGGCAGTAGCATAACTGATTAAAAATAGACAATGTGAATAAAACTCTGATGAATGGAGAAATTGAGTTAGCAACAACAAAGTTGCTCACAGAGAAAAATCCCAGCCCAGAGGCTTTGCTACCGACCCCTCACAACGATTTACAGAAGAATAAATAACAATTCTTAAAAGTTTCCCAACCATTTCAAGATGTCAGTGTTACCTAGATGCTAACACCAGATGAAGACATAAAAAGCCCAGAAAATTATAGATCAATGTCTTTTATAAACATGGACACAAACATTCTTTACAAAGTAAGCACACCAAATCCAGTCACATAGGAAGCTGTAGTCTGTTAGGTCGGACGCATCCCCCAGGACGTGAAGTTGCTTTAACATCACATAATTAATGCAAACACTGAAACAATAGACTTAAAACAATCATCAAGCAGACATAAAGCATCCACAGAATCTGACCCAACTCTGCGATGGGAAGACTCCATGAGCCAGGAGTAGAAAGGCTCCCTCCAATGGAAGGAAGAATCTGGGAAGAGACCATGATGGACACCACACTCAACACCAAAGGACTGAATGCCTCCCCACAGAGATCAGCAGCAAGAAGAGTGTAGCTGCTCCCAGTGCTGCTACTTAACATGTTATCAGAAGTTCTGGTAGGATACTTGATGAAGAAATGAAAAGTATATGCATTAGACAGGAAGAAATACAATCCTCTATTTGCAAATGATGTAATACTATATACAGAAAATTCTGAGTGGGAAGTATAGTGAAGCTGGGACTGGGAGATGGTTCATTCAGTAAAGGACTAGTCAGTCACACAAGCATGAGGAGGTGGGCTTTCTCTCCAGGACCCACATAAAAGTGGGGGCACTCTGGCTCTTGTCTGTAACCCCAGTTCTGAGGAGAGGTAGTGAAAGGCAGGTGAATCTCTGAAGATACTTTGGCCAGCTAGCCTATCCAAATTGATGAGCCCTAGGTTACGTGAGAGACCGTGTTTCAAAAATTAAGGTGTAGAGCGATTGAGATGTTCACTCTCGTGTGCATACACATGAATGTGCACCCACGTGCAATACACTTATATGTACATGTAGCAGTTTGAAAGAAAATAGCCCCCATAAGCTCATAGGGAGTGTCACTATTGGGAGGTAAGGCCTTGTTGGAGGGAGTGTGTCACTGGGCGTGGGCTTTGAGGTCTCAGATGCTCAAGTCAGGTCCCATGTGGCACTTTCTCTTCCTGCTGTCTGCTGATTCAGATGCAGGACTGTCAGCTACCTCCTCGGAAGCATGGGTCTGCCTGTGTGCTGCCTTGCTACCCGCTCTGATGGACCCGCTCTGATGACAATGAACTAAACCTCTGAACAATAAATCAGTTCAGATTAAATGATTTTCCTTAAAGGAGTTGTCATGGTCATGGTGTCTCTTCACAGCAATAGAAACCCTAATTAAAACAGTACAAATACACACAAAATATTTAGTAACGTTGTAGTATCTGAGATCAATAACACTGATTGCATTTCTATGCATTTGAAATTAAGACAAGGGAACAATTCAATTTACAATGTCATAAAAATATCTTGGAGAAGCTGGGTGATGGTGGCGCATGCCTTTAATCCCAGCACTCGGGAGGCAGAGACAGGTGAATCTCTGTGAGTTCAAGGCCAGCCTGGTTTACAGAGTGAGTTCCAGGCCAGGCTCTAAAGCTACACAGAGAATCTCTCTCTCTCAAAAAACAAAACAAACAAACAACAACAACAACAGAATGGTTAAATAATTAGAGACAGGAGATGTAAGTGCTGTGATGATGGCTCACAGATGCCACGGATTCTCTCCATGCCCCACTGGAATCCCAGAGGACTTTAGAAACTGACAAGCTGACTCTAACACTCACATATAATCATCAGGAAAGTGCAGTGCTGGTACAAGGGGAGACACACAGGACAACAGAACTTAATCGAGCTTCCAGAAATGAACCCCGAAATCTGTAGTCAACAGAGTTCTGACAGGAATACCAAGGTTGGGAGAATGGGCTTTGTAGAAAACATGCTGGGACTGAATATCCACTATAAATATATATACGAAGGTAGCAGGGCGGTGGTGGTGGCGCACGCCTTTAATCCCAGCACTTGGAAGGCAGAGGCAGGCGGATCTCTGGGAGTTCGAGGCCAGCCTGGTCTACAAGAGCTAGTTCCGGGATAGGCACCAAAAGCTACAGAGAAACCCTGTCTCAAAAAACCAAAAAAAAAAAAAAAAAACCAAAAAAAAAAAAAACAAAAAAAAAAAAAACCAACACGAAGGTAGATCTCCATTAAAGTTAATAAAATGAATCTAAAAAGACATACAGGTGAAACTAAAAACTTCAGAATAAAACAGAAGCATAGCCTTGAATTTTACAAACGATTCTTAGATATGATATCAAAAGCAAGAGCAATGAAAGAAAAAATGAATAAATCAGACTTTATAAAAAGTGTATCTGCTACAATCAACTTCACATAAAAAATGTAAAGACACTGGGCAAGACACAAACTTCTGGAGTCCTAGCACACAAGAAGCCAGGGCAGAAGGATCACAGCCAAGTCTAGTCTGGGCCACAGAGTGTCAAGAAAACTAAAGTGAAAGAAAAAGAAAGGAAGGGAGGGAGGATGGAGGGAGAAGGAAAGGAAGGAAGAGGGAGGAAGGAAAAGGAAAAGAGAAGAGAGAAGACAGCATACATCCCACAGAGTGGGAGAAAATACTTTCAAATCTTGCATTTGATAAGGGATTAGTATTGGGAATAAATAAAGAATGCTCACAGCACAATAGCAAGATTCTGAACAACGCAGTGATATCCGTGAGCAATAGACATCGCTCCAAGGAAAATGCATGAATAACCAAAGCACATGAAAGTTGATGAATGAAAAGGGATTGGAGAGATGGCTCAGCAGTTAAGAGCACTGGCTGCTCTTCCAGAGGTCCTCAATTTGTTTCCCAGCAAACACATGGAAATGCAGTGATATCCGTGAGCAATAGACATTGCTCCAAGGAAAATGCATGAATAACCAAAGCACATGAAAGTTGATGAATGAAAAGGTGAAGATTGTCCATCAGGGACGTGTAAATCAAAAACCACAGACACAGGGATTGGAGAGATGGCTCAGCAGTTAAGAGCACTGGCTGCTCTTCCAGAGGTCCTCAGTTTGTTTCCCAGCAAACACATGGAAACTCACAACCATCTATAGTGGGATCTGATGCCCTCTTCTGGCATAAAAGCGTACGCGCAGACAGAGCATGTACAAACACCCACAAACAAAAGAATGGCTGGAATTAGAAAGTTTGACATTCCTAAGTGTTGGCAAAGGTCTTGCTGAGTTTTCCATTGCTGCGATCAGATGTCTGGGAAAAGAACTCACAGGAAGGAAGGAGCTGGAGTGGCAGGGGTCGGGGAGACTGTGAGTTAATACGGCAGAAATCCATTGTGTGCATGTGTGGAATTATTAAAGGATAAATATGTATGCGTATGTCTCTGGGTGCGGAACTGGAGGTGCAGAGAAGGCTGACTGTGTACTTCAACCCAGATATGAAAAAAAAAAAACCAATAGCGATAGGCTGTCCTCGGGGAAAAGCGAGTCTCAGCATCATAACTTCAGCAATGCCTTAGCACCCTCCACCCACAGGGGCCTGTAGGGCAGCCATCCCCCAAGCACTGCCGAAGACAGATGAGGGGCTGGGGTCATGTCACTCCCTTTTACTGTGAGCAAGAGGCTCGCTCTTTAGGATCCCCCCCCCCCCCCCCCCGCCCGTTTTCGGCTTCCCGTTCCCGTTGGCCTTCGAGTCTGTTGTTTTCCTTTGACTTAGCTTTACCACTCTGAAGCAGGGGACGCCATGGTGGTAAGGGATGAGAGGATTGTACCCCCTCCGTGTGTAGCTGGAGAGAACTCTGAATGGCAAGGCCAGGCACCATCTTGGGCCCTTTCCCATCACCCTTAGCCTCTCTCTCAGTTTATAAGATCCTTATTTTTTTTTGTGCTTTTCAGATTCCTTATCCCCCCCCCCTTTTCATTTGTTTTATATAATGCACATTTATATGATAATGGAGCTTGATTTCCTACAATAGGCTTTTTGTGTGCCTTTGAGTCAAATATACAAAAGCCATTCCAGTGAGGCAAATGTCAGGCTGCTACACTGAACAGCAAGCAGGCCTCAGAGCCCTTCCTACATCCTCCTTCCTCCAGGGACCCCTCCCAACTTTATTTAAAAGCCTAGGAACCCAACCCTGGACCAGAGTCGGGCGTGGCTCTGTTCTGAGCAGACTGCTTTTGCCATTGGAGCCCACAGAACACAGGCCCTGGAGTTCTGGTTGGCTATGCCACTGGCTGGTTCTCAGAGCACTTTTGTGGGCTCTGAGCAACTTCCCCACTCTGCTCTCTGCCCCTCAAATCTTGGGGGGACAAAGTCTGCCTCATCTGCCTTCAGTCTCCTTCCTGTAGTGGCTGCTTCTGTCCCTCCCCGCATCGCAGACACAATTCTCTCATTTTAGCCTCTCCTCCTTTTCTTTTAAAGATTGTACTACAATTATATCATCCATCCCAGCTTTCATCCCTCCAAACCCTCTCACAGACCTTTTCCCCCTGCTCTCTTTTAAGTGCACAGCTTCTTTTTTCTTTGTTGTTACACACACTGTGTGTGTGTGTGTGTGTGTGTGTGTGTGTGTGCGCGCGCGCGCTCCTAAATACATAAATACAACCTGTTCAGTATTACAATGTTACTTGTATGTCTGTTTTCAGGGCAGACCATTTGGGACTGAATAACAAATTGCTGTGCTTTCCCCTCATTCAGCTCACGTTTAGGCAGCCATTGGATGCAGCTTCTGACATTTCTAGGAGACACTCTCAGCAAACTCCCTGTTCCTCTGGCTCCGTCCATCTTTCCTCCCCGTTTCCTGCAATTATCCCCGAGTCTTAGGTGCAGGAGTTGTGTTGTAAGTGTATCTGGCAAGACTATGCTTCATAACTCTACATTTTAACCAGTTGTGGTTTTTCTGTCAAGGTCTCCATCTATCTGCAAAGAGAACTTGCCTTGAGGGGTAAGGAGCACACTTACCTGTGGGTATAAAGTCACAAGCTTAGAGTGTAGTTAGGGGTTGTGCTGGTTTAATAACATAGTGACTGCAGGCCTTTCTCCAAGGTCCATTTCTTCCCTAGCCCTGGGTAGTTGGCTAAGTTTCCAGGACCAGGCATGGTTTCTTTCTTGTTGAGCAGGTCTTAAGTCCAATGACAGAACTCTTGGTCACCATCAAGGTATTCAAGCCATTACTGTACGCTTAGGGCTATCTTGCCATGCTGGCTGCCGTGCTGGCTGTTCTTGTGGTTCATGGGCGGCATAGTTGGTTCACTATTTCATGTACCTGTGAAACCCACCTGGTCTGCAAATCTTTAGAGACTCATCCTCCACCGTTGAGGCTACGGGGCTTCTGCCCTCAGAGAACCCCTTCCCTGAAGCTCTGTGACGTTCTTTTGGTTTGAGTGAGCCTCTAGCTAGGAATTTTCTACACAGGCCAGGTGTGGCTGATCCAAGAGACTCATCCGAGTCAAACTGTCTAACAGAAGCCGCCTTAGAATGCTCAGCTTCCGATTTTTCAACTTTATAATTATACAAAAGCAATACAAAGTCAATAGAATGTCCTTTGGGTGTTGAATTTTTAGTTCTTTCCCAGGATAGAGACATGATATATGATATTCTTGGGATGCCCAGCTTCAGCCCAACTGAATGCTTATTTGAGGTAGCTAAGATATATTGGTGGGGGAGCATTAAACACATCTGGGGGTGGGGCAGGACTTAACACAGGGTCATTGTATGCAGCCCCAGTTGGCCTGGAACTCACTATGTGGCTTAGGCTGGTCTCAAACTTGTTATAATCCTCCTGCTTCAGCCTCAAAAGTATGGAGAGGTGTGTGTCACATGCCAGGCTTTAGATGCATTGTGGGCTTGTTATGTTCACATTTTATAAATCAATTCATCGCACCATATTACATGAAGGGACATTGGAACTGCAGGGCTGGGGGTGGATGACTTTACGTCTCAGCAAGAGAAGTAGCAAAGGATTGTACAGCCGTCTTCAATTCTCAACACACACAGAACAACCTGCCTGCTGTAAGAAAACCAGCAGAACAAGCACAATGACAGAGAGCAAATGACACTCAGCCTTGGTCCCAGGGAGCCAGAAGATGTGAGGGTCAGGTATACAGGGGTGACTGTGTCTAATTAGACCAGTGGTTCTCAGCCTTCCTAATGCTATAATCCCTTAATACAGTTCCTCACATTGTGGTGACCCCCCCAATAGTAAAATTATTTTCATTGCTACTTCATAATTGTAGTTTTGCTGCTGTTATGAATCTTAATGTAAACACCTGTGTTTTCCAGTGGTCTTTGGCGGCCCCTGTGAAAGGGTTGTTTCACAGGTTAAGAACTGATGAACTAGGCAGTTCTTGCTGGGTATACTACAAACCCACCACTTCCAGATAACCTCCTACCAGGATGCCATGACATAAATTTCCATGTGAAACCTCTGCGTTTTTTTTTTCTTTTAAATGTGTGCTCAACCTTTAAAGTCATTTTGCAGGAGGTAAATTGACCCATGAGCTCCCAGTTTTCAACATCTGCCTTCCAGTTTTCATGGGACAGCTCATCTTTTATGCAAAAACACCTGTCAGCAAGGCAGTCGTAGGCAACTCATTTATCAGAGGACTTCATTACTTTGTGGTGGGTAGGAGGTAGGAGAAAAAGAACAAGTTAATTATCTCAAGGCTGGGTAGTGGCTGGGGGAGGAAGACCACTCCTGTCATTTATTTACTGGCATTTACTTGCAGGAGGATAAATCAAAGTTGGGGCTGGTCAGGAGCAGCCGCCTGCCAATAGCTATGTCAAGCAGATGCTCGTCCGTGTGAACAGCACCTGGGTAGGGCCGCTTGCCAGTGGCTTCCTTTATCTGGTTCCAAGATTCCAGGAAAACACGAGAAGGGACTAGAAGGGAGAAAGGAGAAAGTGGTGTGTGCCCTTGGCGACAGGCCCTAGTGTCTGGACCAGAAGGGCAGGAAGCTGGGAGGGTGAGGGAACCCCAGCTGGAGAAGCCCCAGGCTTACACCAGCCAGAGGTTGTCTTGCCCCTGCTCAGCTCAATACAAAACTGGGAGGGGGTTCTCACCACAGGAAAGAAACAATATTCAGTTTGGCAATGGAATAAACAAAAAACAAATCTGTTGTACAGTATCTCTTACTGGAGAGGAATCTGTTGTAGAATACAGTATCTCTTACTGGAGCAGAATCCGTTTCAAGATCCCCAGTGGGTGCCTGAGACACCAAACCCTGTAGACACTATGCTTTCTCTTACACAACAACACCTGTGATAACATTTAATTTACAGTATCAATGTAACAACAATATTAAAATAGATAATTATAGCAATATACCGTGGCACTGGGATGTAGCTAAGTTTGGTAGAGAGCCTGCCTAGCATGCACAAAACCCTGGGTTTCATCCCTAGCATCACATAAACAGGTGTGTTGCTACAAGCCTGTAACCCTAGCACTTGAGAGGCAGAGGCAGGAGAATCAGAGTTCAAAGTCATCCATTTGAGGGCAGTCTGGGCTATAAAAGACCCTGTCTCAAAATGAAGAAGGCAGAGGAGGAAGAGGAAGAGAAGGAAAAGGAGGAAGTTGAGGAGGAAGAGGATGAGGGCAACACACTTCAACCAAATGACCAGCAATACCCATTATTAGGAAAAAAAAGATTTCCCTGAGTACATGAACTATGATCGGATAATTCATCTATTAGTTGCCATGGTTACTAAGTGACCAATGAGCAGGTAGCATACACAGTGTGGATATACTGTACAAATGGATGATTCACATGCTAGGTAGGGTGGAATGGGACAGCTTGAGTTTTCTCCTTACTACTGAGGCTTATTTCTAGAGTTACAGTTGATCAAGCGCAACTGTAGCCAAAGAGAGTGAAGCTGAAACTGTGTATGATGAAAAGACATACTGCAGAGCTCAGAAACGAGACATTGCCTGGGGTGTGTGATAGAAAGAATATTTTAAAATGTGGTTGAGCACATCTGCTCAAGAAGAAACAATCTCTGTTGTTTGAGGACACAAATGCCTGCTATTTCCTCATGGGCCACTCAGCAGGCAAGAGCTGCATCATGACAATGGCTGTGAGGGTCACAGGTGCCCCTGGAGCTGGAGCTGGATCTGTCCCTCCCAGACACATCTTGTGGGTGTTTATCCATTCAACAAATAACTCTTGCCTGGACCAGCCAGTGTGTTCCCAAGCATCCACAGCATCCACCTGAGAGCTGTATGGGGGGCTGCTTCAGAACAGTGACTTGGAGATGGGGACACAGCTTCTTCCTCTCTGATGGGTAGGGAAGGTGACAACTGTCTCCAAGCCTCGGACAAATTCAAAAACAAGGGGGAGAGAGATTGAGGGAAGAAACCAGATTATGGTGTTCTCACGCAGGCCCTCTACCCCCATACACTGTGTACTGTGAATCTTCGGTAACATGTCCATTAGTGAACGAGATTTGTCAATTCCAATCCAGGTTTATCATTTCCTTTCTGTCACACTACCTTTCAGAGAAGAAAAGAAGCTTTTGTTTTTGACTAATGCACAAGGGACTTAACATTGGGTTGACCTCTGGGCATTTGTAGGTAATTGTTTTAATTAAGTTAATTGACGTGGGAAAGCCTAGCTCACTGTGATAACACCATTCCTTAGGCAGGGGTCTTGAACTACATGAGTGGAGCACACATTTCTGTCTGCTCTGCTCTTGGCGGTGAAGGTGATATGACTAGCTGTTTGAAGTTCCTGCTTTAACTTCCCCACAGTGTTGGAGTGTAGCCTAGAACTGGAAGCTGAAACGAACCCTCTTCCCCTACATTGCTTTTTTTTTTTCTTCAGAGTGTTTCATCACAGCAACAGGAATGAAACTAGGTCATTATATATGAAGAGCCAACTTGCTAATTTTTTTTTGAGCTGGCCTATCTGTGTAGCTCCATCTGGCCTTGAACATGCAAGCCTCCTGCTTCTGCTTCCCCAGTCTGAGTTGTGTGCCACCACATCTGGCTATGAGAGACAACTTCTTGAGGGCTTTCCCAATGTCTCAGGTAGAGAGAACAATGTATAAAAGGAGTTTTCCTAGAGAGAACTTCGAGAGAGCCATCTTTTAGCAATACTGTGTCTGGGAGTGAATAGTGCTACTTCTGAGAACCCCAGGGTCCCATGGATACAGTTAGCATCTATGGCACAGTACGACCATGTTGGAAAAGGGACTCTTGTTGGTTCCCGGTCACCCAGCTAGCTTAGACCCTAAATAATCACACAGATATTGTATTAATTAAATCACTGCTTGGCCCATTAGTTCTAGCTTCTTATTGGCTAACTCTTATATTAATTTAACCCATTTCTATTAATCTGTATATTGTCATGTGGCTGTGGTTTACAGGGTAAAGCTCCCAGCATCTATCTTCTGTGGCTCCATGGCTTCTCTCTGACTCAGCCCTTCTTTCTCTCAGCATTCAGCCTAGCTTTCCCCACCTAGTTCTGTTCTTCCCTGCCATAGGCTCAAAGCAGTTCTTTATTGATTAGCCAATAAAAGCAACACACAGACAGAAGGACCTCCCACACCATTTTCCCTTTTCTGTTTAAACAAAAAGGAAGGCTTTAACTTTAACATATTAACATTATATACAACAAAATAAATTTTTTCCTAGATGAGGTAAAATACTGTGGGAAAAGAAAGCCTTAGCAACTCAGAAGCAAAAGGGAATTCTAGTTTTAATTTTGAGATGGGCTTGGTAGCCCAGGTCTGTAATCTCCAGCTATTCAGAAGATTGAAGCAGGAGGATGGTAAGGGCAGTCTGAGTAACTTATCAAGACCCTATCTCAAAATACAAAGATAAAAAGGATAGATATAAAATTATATACAACAAAACAGTTATCAAGCAAGAATTACGGTTAACAATATTTATATCTACTTTATCTTTTATCATAACTAAGGAAAACTATATTCTTCAACTCCATCAAAGACTCCAGAAGGATATAATATTACTTAAATAAATAGGAAGTGCATTGCAAGCAACTTCCAAAATTCTAGAATAGACAGAGACATCTCACTACCTGGACAGTTGCCCAAAGTTCTTCTGTACCATTGGGGCATCCATCTTCAGTCTATGGGCCCATAGTATCCAGCAGACTTTTCCATGAAGCAGGAAATTTCAAAGACAGTTCTGCCTATACCAGCAGCTTGCCCATCACAATTTTTTTTTGTGTCCTGCAGAATGTCTGACAGACTCTTTCATGTAGAAGGAACCCTGAAGAATTTTCTCATCTTTAGGCAAGTTCAGCAGTCATTTATTTGTGGGTCCTGCATGTCCAGTTTATCAATAAGCCAAGATTTATACCAATGAAAATCTCTATAGACTATCCCCCTTTAAATGTAAAGAAGCATTTACAAACAATATTTGGGAATATGGGTGTAGTTTTGTGCAAACTTCTTCCTGCTGTTTATTGGGTGATGTAATTTTTGGGGGTTTTCACGGTGACCTCTCAGGGGATCGTGGTCTACTAAACCATATTAGTCTGGAATGAACCCACAGGTTCTCATCCTTTGTGGAAACAAAAGACGAACCTCTTTTTCAAAGCAACATATGCTTAGACCCAAATTCTGAAGTCAAGATACTTTTATAATATCCATGCTGGTTTAGCTTAGCAGCTTATACAATGAAATGTCTCTCTGCACTTAGCTCCTTCACAGCCAAAAAATTTAAAGAAAACACAATAATATACATAATCCAGACTCTCTGTGTATAGTCTATCTTTATGTGGCTTATTTTCCTTTACTCCTTTTAATCTATGACTCTCCATCTCTTTAAAGACTTTTTTTTAATGACTTGCTTCTTTTTCTAACTGTCTATACTCTTTTTTTCTCTTTCCCAAGCCTACATACATTTATTCAACACTGTGACTCATTTAGAGTTTTTTTTTTTTTTATATCTGAATGGGTCCTTATTGCATTATCTATAATTCTTTACTGCCCTGAAGAGCTTTTAAAATGGTAAGCAGCTTGGTTATAGCTGTTCTGGATGCTGGGTCTGCCCCTCTCCACTTTTAAAGTGTTGGAGGCACTATTACTGCCAGCTCTGGGGCTGCCAGGTAGGAGCCACACTCAGAACTTTAACTCTGAGAATGAGCATGCAGCACATAAACCCTTTTTATCTGAATAATAACTAAATATGCCCTGCAGAGCACTGCACTGTAGAGAGCTGGGTGGAGCTCTCTGGTAGAGAGCCTAAAAGATGGCGCTGGCTTCTGCCCTCCACGATCCCGAAAGTGAGCGCTCTCTGATAAACAATTCCTTATTTGGCTAAGACTGGACTCTTGCGATCATCACTTGATGATCGCAAGCGGTTTGCATATGCGTGGACCAATGGACGGTGCCCACGTGGCTATCCAGGGTTGGTAGCCCAGGCCTACTTAAGGGCTGGGAGAGGCTTGCCGGGGGAGAGAAGAGAGAGAGATACAATTGTAAAAAAGGTCCTGAATAAAACTGCTTGCAAGTCATGGAGGGCATGCCAGCCTTCAGGCTTGCTCTTCTTCAGGCTCGCTCTACCTCTGTGCTATAGCCATCACCATCCTGTCTGGCCTTCTCTACAAAGCCACCTCTTCAGAGCCACAGAAGCATTCAAAAGCACCACTTTTATTCCAATGGGTGACTCCACATTTTTATTTTAGATTATTTTTAAAATTTCCACCCCCGCAGGGAACCCTGAAGTTAGATAAACTGGTCATCCTCTATAGCAGTTGACTTTGGTTGGTGATCCGTTAATTCTGAGGGAAATGGCTATGTGTCTTTCACAGCTCTTGCCCTATCATTTACAAGCACTATGGGTTTGAGAGAGAGAGAGGGAGAAAGAGAAGGAGAGAGAGAGAGAGGAAGAGAGAGACGGAGAGAGAGGGAGAGAGAGGGCAGGAATGCAGCAGTTACTTTTATTGGCTGCTGAAATGCATTAGGGTGCATAGACTTTGAACTGTGTGGGGGAAGATAGCGGCGTCTGTAACCAGAATAACTTGCATTAGTCCCCCATCTCAGCTCCCTTAATAAACCTCTGCATTGTTTTATGCCCAGGATTTATTGATGACCTGCAGTGGCCCTCTCCCAGGCCTGGCCTGCTGGGGTGTTTGTGGGGGAAAGGGCAATGAACAAGGCCCACTCCCTGACCCAAGCTGCCCCATAAATCAGGCCCTGCCTTCGGCTGTGAGGGGGGGCCTTCCAGATGGTAGCTGTTATTGCAGGAGCTCGACAGGAATCAAGGCCTGTGATCTTCCCTGTTGCTAACAGGCCTGATTTTTTATGGCTGTCAGCGTCCTTGCAATGGCTGAGGGAGGCATGCAGGGAGGAAGGGAGGGCAGGGCCTCATCACTCTAGAGCTGGGCTTTTTGCTCCCAAGAGGACCAGCTGCACAGGTCTTTCCCTCTTCCTTGCTGACCAGGGGTCTTGGCCTCAGACTATGTTTCTGAAGAAGTTTGTTAGGGTATGAAAGTGGCAAAGCCATATATAAACAAACACCTTCTAGAAAGGAGAATGGTGGTCTGCTTCCTTTGCTGATGGCCTGTAGACCCTTAACATCATGACCCTACCTGAGGGGGGACAGCTGGACCTTTCCATTGGGGTGACAGCTCAAACTCAGCGGTGGGAGGTGCTGCTTAGAAGGCGGTGTTGACCCAAACACTGCGGACACTGAAATAGAAACAACTACTAAAAACTACCTGGAGGGCCCAACATTTGGATTCTTTTTTTTTTTTATAATGGATATATGGAAAGTTCAGGAAGGAAAAGGATGGAAAATATAAGGTGACATCAGGATGAAAAGCAGGGCTTGCCAGACCTGGAGAGAAACTCCTGCCTGCTCGGAGGTATCTGATTAGGGGGTATTAGCGTCTTAGATCCGGTCATTAAGGTGGGGTAGACCACAGTGGGTGTAGTGGCCTGGACACCAGCATGGAGGAAAACAGTTTATTAACAGTCCTTGTGTGGTCCAGCAGCCTGCTTCCAAAAGGCACCACCTCCCAGCAAGAACAGAGCTGGCCCAGGGCAGCGCTGTGTGGTCAACACCAAGCAGAGCCTACCAACACCCACAGCAGATAGCAACAGACTCCAGCTGCAGCCAAGTGGTTCACAGGGCAGGAGAGCAAAGCTATTTGATTATCTATGTAGGGCCTGAAGCTAGCCTTGGATTGTAGGGAGGCTAAGCTTACAGATAAAGCAGACATTCCCAGGGAATCACATCCAGAAAGTTCCAGGAGGCACTTAGAAACCTTTGAGACACACGCACGCCCCTGCCCACCATAAGTATGTGCTACAGGCAGAGTAACCTGCAGCCACATATCCAGTTTCAACAATCTGAGCCGAGGTTTTGTTCATTTGGAAAAGAGAATTACCAAAGTATGTTCAATAACAATCTGCCAGACAGGGTTCTCAGAGATAGAGTAAGTGACAGGAACTCCTCACAGGTTTGTGCCGGGCAACCGAGAACTCACACCAGGGCCAAGGGGATAAAAAAAATATATATAAAAAAATATATAGCCTGGTGTTATAACCTTCAAAACAGCATCAGAAGCCAGGCCAGGTGCTTAATATGTCTGTAGGATGTGTGCCAACTTAAGCCATACCCTGTGTCATATGTAGGGAGCCTTCCTGATACTCAGAAGTTACAGTGTGGAAATCTGGATGAGGCTACAGACAGAGAAGCTGAAGTCTGAAGGTAATTTCTGCTTCTGTTTGTATTTTCTGAAGCTGAGATGAGCCCGGCAGCAAGGATTGATGAGACAGGGTCTAAAAACCATGGAAACACTACAAGTCAATAGACAGCCTCAGTGGTGTAAGGCTTTGATGGTTACAAAGGCTCCTTTCTATGGAGACTCAGAAATACAGCTTACCTGCTTGTCTGCCTGCTTTGTTACCCAGGAAACTTGTCT
Source organism: Microtus ochrogaster (assembly GCF_000317375.1). Lineage (NCBI taxonomy): Eukaryota > Metazoa > Chordata > Mammalia > Rodentia > Cricetidae > Microtus > Microtus ochrogaster. The sequence continues at coordinate 182,832 of NW_004949216.1, read as the reverse complement.
GTATCCCGACCCTGCTGACACTCTAAAAGACCTGGACACGGTAGGAAAGAATGAAACTCTCTGGGACAGTGAGCTGCATAAATCTACCTCCCTTAGTTCTGTAAACTTTGTCACTATGACACCAAAGAAATGTAGCCACTTGTTTATGGGTGAGACATGAGTTCTGCTGGCTTCTTCCTACTGTACCTAGAACTATAAGACAATAAATGCGTATTGTTTTAAGCCTTTAAGGAAACCAGTGTGCCATCCTTCGGAAACGATTTCTCTCCTTGTTAATCTCCCTGCAGTAAAGGTGTGGTTGCTGCCGAGGAGATGGTTCAGTGGGTAATAAACCGGCTCTGTAAGGGAGAAGCAAAAATGGGTGTCTCCAAGCATGACGAGCCAAGTTTGATTCCCCAGGACCTTCATGGTAAAAGGAGAGAGCTACAAGTTCTGTTCTGACCTTATGGGGTTCTCTCTCTCTCTCTCTCTCTCTCTCTCTCTCTCTCAGAGTGAAATGACTCTAGGTTATCTGTCATTCTCTTTGGCTCTTGATTTCTTCTATGTAGAAAGGGGCTAACTTGCACCCTACCTCAGAATGTTGTTGAAAATACTAACATTGACACCCACTGGTCCCCTGCCACAGTGCCTGGCCTGTGACCTATAGTCCCTACTCTATAAAAGTGAAGCTATTGTCTTAATTTTTAATGTTCGGCTGGGCTAGATTAATTACTATCCCTTTAACTTAGTTTATCGTATGACCCAAGGGCGGTGGAGGCAGCAGTGATAAAAACAGCCAGATGGTTAGTCATCTGCCGTGGCCTGGACACAAGTCTGTCATGACCGTCTTAAGAGGAAAGGAGTTTCAAGGAGTGTAACTTTTTATTAACCTTGTAGGTCAGCAGGCATGAACTTGGACTTGAGCCCAAATGGTCTGAGCTCAGAGCCAGACTCAGGGCTTGTCTACACTACTGGCCAGGGCAGACCCTGTCAGAAGCATGTCTGGTGACCTTTAAGGGCCCAGAAAGCGAATAAAGTCACATTTCTTGATTTTTCACAGATACTTATGGTCAGGGATGCCCGGGGCATTCTCCCTGGGAGATGAAACAGCACTGGCTAATATCTTAGCAGTTCTAGCCAAGAAAAGCCCTGGCTTCTGATCGAATCTGGGAGGAGAAACAAAGTAGAGATGACTCTTTGGCTGGTGAGCCAGTCGTAAGGTTGCCAGACATTGCTCCAGCATCTCAGTGGAGGAAAATCCCCACATTGTTAGGACTCATTCACCTGACACTGTCTTCCAGATGCAGGGCGTCTAGCAGAAGCAAGAATACCCATGCGTCCTGGAACTCTGCAGAATATGGGTGCTGGTCTCAGAGCAAAGCTGCCAAAGGAAGAACACTGGCAACTAAAGGAGAGAAGAGAAGCTTCTAAAACATCAAGAAAAGAAGATTCAGGAAAGAGAAGTCATTCCAACTGTCCTGTTATCAAAGAACAAAATTATTGTGTCTGCTCGGAAAAGAACAGATCCTGGAAGAGACTCTTAATCTAGTTCCCAAAGCCAGACAGGAAGTGAGGAACTGGTGATAAGTTCCTCTCCATTGTAAGAGCTGAAGCAGAGGGTGTCAGGGATGAGATGCCCTGCTAGGCTCAGGGATGGATGGCTGGTGCTCTGCCAGCTCAGGATACATGTCCATCAATACTACAATGGAATTAACTCCTGGGACCCCCACTGTTCAACACAGAGCAGCCGTTTGACCCAGAAATGAATTATTTCTGATCCTAGCCTCTTCCTGGGTCTCCAACCTCTTTCTGCCTCTTATGACTCCTTTCCTCCTTCCCACTCCTTCCTTCCTCCCCTCCCTCTCTTTCTCTCTTTCCTCTCCCTCCGTCCATCCCTTCATCTCTTCCTTTCTTCTTTCCTCCCCTCTGTTCTGTTGCCGTGAAGAGACACCATGACCACAAACAGCTCATGAAGGAAAAACATTTCACTGGGGTGGTATAGCTTTCATTTTCAGAGGTTTAGTCCGTTATCATTGCAACATGGTGGTATATAGGCAGACAAGGTGCTGGCGATGGAGCTGAGATTCTTACATCTTGACTTGTAGGCAACAGGAAGTAGTCTGTCTCACTGGGCATGGCCTGAGCACATATGAGACCTCAAAGCTTGCCTTTGAGTGACACACTTCCTCAACCAAGACCACACCTACTCCAACAAGGCCACACCTCCTAATAGTGCCA
>NW_004949216.1:160759-179920 GCF_000317375.1 Microtus ochrogaster | reverse complement strand
GGCCGGGTGCTGGGGACGCAGCTCCGCCGCTCTTACATCAACAGGTGGGTGTTGCTATCATTTTGCTATGTTGAGATCTGGGAATACGTTAATATTTTAAAACTATTATGTCAGCTAGCATGAGATTTAAACACCAGGGAGAGTCTGATGGAGAATCTGCGGTCACTTGGTGGATGAAATGACTTTCCCTCGGCAGTCACCTTACAGACCCCAAGAGTCAACAACTCTGGTCTTAGAAGTGGCCCACAAAGTGATTCAGTACTGTTGTGGAATATTATTACTTCACGTGTCAGGGTGTGTTACATTTGTTTATGCTGCCTTTGTTTAACGATGTAAGAATGTGTGTTTAATTATGTAAAGATGTGTTGCATTTGCTTCGCCTTGCCTGCCTAAGGCACCTGATTGGTCTAATGAAGAGCTGAGTGGTCATTATCAAGGTAGGAGAAAGGAAGGCAGGGTTGGCAGGCAGAGAGAATAAATAGGAGGAGAAATCTAGGCTTAAGAGGAATGAGAGAAGAGAGGAGAAAGAAATAAGAAGAAAGAGGGGGACCGCGCCCAGGGCCAGCCAGCCCGGCAGCTGCCAGCCAGACATAAGAAGCAGCAAAAGTAAGATACACAGAAAAAAAGTAAAAATCCTCAAGACAAAAGGTAGATAAAGAGAAATAGGTTGATTTAAATTAAAAGTTAAGTTGAAAGCCCAAACTAGGCTGATTATTTAAAAATAATAACAAGTCTCTATGTCATGATTTGGGAACTGGTTGGTGCCCCCCCCCCCCCCGCCAAATGAAAACCTGGTACACAGTATGGGCAGGAGCCTCAGGAAAAGGATAAACCTAGCTGTAAACAGAGACTGCTTTTTCATTTCCCAGCTGCCCAGATCTGAATAGTCACATAGAAACTATACTAATTACAACACTGCTTGGTCAATACCTTAGCTGTATTCCTAGCTAGCTCTTACATCTTAAATTAACCCATTTCTAGTAATCTGTGTATCACCATGAGGCTGTGACCTACTGGTAAGTTTCTGGCGTCTTTCTCCTCTGGCAGCTATGTGGCATCTGCTTGACTCCGCCTTCTTTTCCCCTGCATCCAGTTTAGTTTTCCCCATCTACCTCTATTCTGCCTGCCATAGGCCAAAGCAGCTTCTTTATTAACCAATGGTTAAAACCATTCACAGCATACAGAGGGGACTCCCACATCACCTAACCACACAGAAGGACAACCTAACTAACTAACACCAACCCACGATGGAGAAGACTGAGAACTACAGGTGATCTGGGCAAAGTTAACCACATGTTCTCCTTAGCATTATCTGAATATCCTGTTCAGTCTTTCCTCCCTCCCTCCTTCCCTCCCTCCCATCCTTCATCTCTTCTGTCCTTCCTCCCTTCCTCCTTTCTTTTTACTTCCATTCACTTATTCATTCATTCATTCATTCATTCATTCATTCATTCAGGCAATCCTCCTTCCTTTTATCCCTTTCAGGAGAGAATCTGTTGATGGAGTATTGAAGGACAAAGGCAACATCATGGATGTCATCATAAACTAGGGAGTCACATGAGAAGGCTTTGTGAAGCATGCAGCCAGCGGGAAAACTGGACAGCAGAATGTCATTTTTTTCAGTTTAATGATCTAACTCCCAACTGTCCTTCTTGGTGGATTTTGGCTCTCCTTGGTGAATGTGTTCATGTTTTCTAGTAATATATTTATTACGCCCAATATGATGTTTCAAAGCATGTATACAGGGTAGAAGAGCCTAAAGTGTAATTTTTTTATATGTTTTCTTTAAAATTGGATGGGATGGATACCTTGTTTTATTTACAGACATCCCACTGTGGATGATGTAATGGAGGGATTAGGAAAAGAGGAGAGAAATTGCTTAGTGTGATGACGAGGGAGGTAATAGGATAACAGAGGAGGTCTGAGGAGAAATGCAACAGAGAATGGATCTGGAAAGGGGGAAACATAGAGAGGAAGCCACGGGACATGGGGAGGAAGGGCTCCTCAGCTGGGTTCCCAGAGCAGCCCAGGCAGCAGGAAGTCCAGTTCTCTACCAAATGCTCTGTGTTGTCTCTGCCTCCTTTGTTGTGACTTTCTGCCTTAACTACCATCTACCACACAAAGAGACTTCCCTGATGAGGTCTGAGAGCTTCACTAATGTATCAGTGTAAGAGATACACATTTAGAGGGCAGTTAGATACTGTGTTAACTTAGCAGAACAATAGCCGGCAGGTTCTCTCCTGGGGACTACTAACTCCCAAATCACCGGTTCTCAGCCAAATTTATGGCACCATAAATATGTGTGTTTTCCTGTGCAGCAATCCTTAAATCCAAATAGAAAGTGTTTGGTTACCCTCATGATATTTGGGCAGCTATTGCACCATGGTCAAGACAGACAGTAGATAGGTCATGGTCCCTGCCTCACTTCCAGCAGCCCGTTAGCATCTCCCATACTGTGAAAGCTAGCCAGCACAGAGGAACCTTTCTGGTCAGCACCAAGGTGTTTTCTCCATGTCCTATGACCAATGTTTGTGGTGTCTTCAGCAGAAGGTTCTTACCATCAAGTTTTGGTTGGCAAGCAAAAGCAGTAGCAATAGTTAGTGTTGCTCTAAGGGTCTTCAGAATATCCTGACCAAACAACTCAATTGGAAGGTGATGGAGGAAGGCCATTGGTTAAGTAATAAACTGCTTGGCCTCATAGGTTAAAACATAGGTGGGAGGAGTAAACAGAACAGAATGCTGGGAGGAAGAGGAAGTGAGCTCAGAGACGCCATGCTCCCCTCTCCTGGGCAGACGCAATAGCTCTGCTCTCTGAGGCAGATGCAATGAACTCCAACCCGGGATGGACGTAGGCTAGAATCTTTCCTGGTAAGACTGATGCTACACAGATTATTAGAGATGGGTTGATTGGGATATGAGAATTAGCCTGTAAGGGCTAGAGTTAATTTGCCAAGCAGTGTTTAAAAGAATACAGTTTGTGTGTTGTTATTTCTGGTGTAAAGCTAGCCGTGTGGGAGCTGGGCGGGACGAAAAGCAGGCCAGCAGCCCCTACTACAGGAAGGTGTCCCACACCCAGCATTGGACGTTGTATGTGGCAAAGAATAGATCCGGAAGGAGTCTTATCCCCTGTGTAGTGTAATGCTAATCAAATTCACATATATATGGAACTTACAAAAATATAGCAGGTTTTCACACGGCTTTTCAAACATTCTTAGCTGCCTTCTGTCTTATTCATTGAGGCAAGATCTCTCAGCAGATTCAGACTCACTAACCAGCTTGGATTGCACACCTACCCAGCATTTATATAGGTTCTAGACATCCAAGCCCTGGTTCTCTTTCTGGCACAGTAAACATTTCAATCGCTGAGCCTCATCTCCAGCCCCCAACCTACAACAAACTTCAAGAACTAGAGATAGGAGCTGAAAAGATCCAAACATGAAGAAGTAAAAAGAGATGAGAAAGGTAGCTATCTGATGGGGCTCAGTACTTTACATGCACATACTGAAACTCTGTGCCATACCCCATAAATACACATGGTCATTACAATGGATCACAGCAAAAATACAATCAAAAATGAAAATCCATCACCCAAGCTAGTTCCCAAACCAGGTTGGAGCCTGTGATATAGAGATCCATGCATTTGTCAAAATTCTGAAGAAACAAAAATTTTGGCCTCAGAAGGTTTCAAGGCAGTGACCTTGTTATTGTTCCTAGGGTAAGCTATTTTAATATTTCTTAGTATGTCAGTGCTTGAGAGCTTTCTTCTAATCCCACGTGTAAAATCTATCTGAAAAGGCCTCCTAGAAACCCAAAGAACACAGCAACAAAAGAACTCAGAGGCAAGGGGACATTTACACAGCCTCTTGAATAGCTGAGTTCCAGGGGGCCACAGCAGCGAATGCGCCAACTCATGTGCAACCAATCCTGAAATGTTCCTTGCAGGAGGTGAGTTTCGAGTCACATTTTAAAGGCAGTAAGGGCCATTCACTAAAGCCTGGCCAGGAAACTAGGTAAAGAAAAGATCTAGTCAAAAACATGAATCTTAAAGCAAGACAGATCCAGCTTTTTCTTCTGCCCTGGGGAAAGAAATTACCTCTGAGATGGTGAGGGGCAAGGAGAAGGGTGTAAGGTCAGGTGGGGAGACGTGGGTGGAGAGTTGCCCTAGGGTGCTGCCTCTTTTTCCTGGGTTGTGTCCTGAAGCAGGATTGGCGGGAGAGGTTATTCCCTGAGCAGAGGGTCAGAGTTACCAGAGACAGAATGGCTGCAGAAATCTGGAGTCTCTTAGGTGAGCAGAGACAGTGGCTGGGATGGCTCGGGGAGAGAGCTGGGCAAATGGCAGAGACAATGAAAATGTGTGATGTATACCTGAAGCATCACCAAGGATTTAATCCTTCCAGATTTACTAAGGTAATTACAGGGAAAACCAAGATGCCAGCAAGATGACGCCAAACCTGATGATCTAGTGAGTTCTATTCCCCGGACCCACGTGTTAGAAGGAGAGAACTGGTTCCTATGAGTTGTCCACTGACCTCCACACATGTGCTTTGGCACGTGCCTCCCCCCACCACACACACACACACACACACACACATTCATGCTCCCACGCTTGCATGAACGCACACAGAGAATTGGCCCTGTGGTATTCAGTTATAACAACAAAAATCAAATTATTCCCATTCTTATTTAACTGGCCAAAACAAATCAAATAGCTGTTCCCACCTTGAGATCTACCAAGGAAGAGGAGCTCAGATACGTGGTAAATGTAGCAAAGCATACTAAAGCCTGGTACTTGTATCTATTCACAGACTTCACACATCTGAGACACTTTCTGGTTATCTCTTTTTGGTTTGATTTCTTTAATTTTCTTTTTATTTCCTCCCTCCTTCCCTTCCTCTACTCTTCTCTTATATACTATATCCCAATTGTATTCACCACCTCCACTTATCCCAGTCTCTCCCTCTTCCCTCCTCCCTCATACTATCTCCCCTCCCCCGCCCCCGCCCATCCATGCCTCTTCTTTTTCCCTTAAGAAAAGAGCCGGCCTCCCTGGGGATATCAACCCAACATGGCATAACAAGTTAAGATAAGACTAGGCACCTTCCCTCATATCAAGGCTGGATGAAGTAACCCAGTAGGAAGGAAAGGGTCCCAAGAGCAGGCAAAAGAGTCAGAGACAACTCCCACTCCCACTGTTAGGAGTCCCACAAAACACCAAGCTATATAACCGTAACATATATGCAGAGAACCTAGCTCAGACACACATGGGTTCGCTGATCGTCCGGTCTCTGTAAGCCCTTATGAGCCCTGCTTAGTTTATTCTGTGGCCCATGTTCTTATGTCCTTGGTCCTTCTGGCTCCTAAAATCCCCATCCTCCTATTCCACAGGGTCTGCTGAGCTCCTCCTAATGCTTGGCTCTGGGTCTCTGAGTGGGCTGTTCAGGGCTCTCTCTTGTCCTCCCTGTCTGGTTATGTGCTCCGAGATCAATGAGATAGCATGCCCTTTGTGGATTAAAAACATAAGATTGCATCTGTGACATACAATATGAGAGCTGCTCATCATCTCCCTGTCAGAAACAAACCAAGCAGGGGCTGGGGAGATGGCTCAGCAAAGTGCTTGCTGTGCAAGCATGGGACCTGAGTTCAAATCCCTTTGACCCATGGAAAGCCAGACATACTAGTGTAGATCTGTAATTCCTGGGCTCCTAAGGAGAAGTGGGAAGCAGAGCTAAGGGAGTTCCACAGCTAATGGGCCAGTCAGCCGTGTAAACATGATGATGAACAGCAAGAAACCGCACTTCAAAACAAAGTAGGAGGAAGCGATAGACACTCAAGGTTGTCCCCCTGATGATGGCATGTATAGCGTGGTACGTATGTGCCTTCATTCACATGCAGAAATATCCACACATGTGTACAAAGATTTTAAAAACAAAAACAAGGTGGATGGTTTCTGAAGAACAGCAGCCAAGGTTGACCTCTGGCCTCCCCTTGCATGCACTGTGATAGTTTGAATAAGAATGGCCTCCATAGGCTCATATATTTGAGTGTGTGGTCCCCAGTTAGTGGAACTATTGGGGAAGGATTAGGAGGTGTGGCCTTGTTGGAGGAGGTGTGTTACTGGGGGTGGGCTTTGAGATTTCAAAAGTCCATGCCAGGCCCAGTGTCTGTCTCTCCGTTGGCCTACAACTTGTGGATCCGATGTGAGCTCTCAGCTACTTCTCCAGCATCATGCCTGCCTGTTCTCTGCCATACTTCCCATTATGACTGTCATAGACTGACTTTCTGAAACTGTAAGTGAGCCCCCAATCAAAAGTTTTCTTTATAAGTTGACTTGGACATGGTGTTCCATCACAGGAAAAAAACAGTGATTAACATGTGAACACACATACAGCAGTAGAACAGCAACTTAGACATGAACATACACATGCACCAAGCACCTCTAACTAAGCACTGTTGCCGGCACTTGAGATATTGTGTTGGACAATATCTCTTCTTGGGCCATGATGAAAGCTGCCAGAGACGCTACTGGCAGATGCCTTTTGACTGTCTGCCCTTTGGGGAACCCTCTGAGCTACAGGGAACTATATCCTTTCAAGTTATGTCTCCTCTAGACAGCCTCCCTCCTCCAGTGGCATATCTATAAAGGATACAATGACAGCCTGTATTCATGGATGTGGGACAATTACAGAGAGGCCCCATTTTTAGATGTACCACCCAGGACACTGATGCTTCCTGTGGATTGTTTGATTGATTGAGTAGTCCCAGGGATCAAGTTCGGGGCCTTGCACATGTTGGGCACCTTTAATAAAGAGACCAAATAGGGCTTTCTGAGGTTCAGAGAAAGGTACCGCTAAATCGGGATTTTACAAAAAGCTCGGTGTATGACTTGAACAACCAAAGTCTACACACAGCTTTCTTGCTGGGGATATGGACCGGGGAAGCTGACTGTTCAGAGGAGAGGGAGTGAATAGCATAGGAGGAATATCAGCGCTGGGGCCTGACCAGCAGCCTCTGCTCCAAAGAGTGACACTGTAGTTCAAACTGCTATGAAAATCAGCGGCCAGATGCGCGAATCCTCTGAGGGATCAGGCCAAACCACTGGTGTAACAATTACCCCTTGAACTCTCCTGGCCTCCCCTACATGTTCTCCTGTAACCCCACCTCATGGGTGCTCATGCAGGCAGCAGGGTGCTCCACAGGTCATCTTGTCACACACACACACACACACACACACACACACACACACACACACACAAGGGCCTCTCATCATTGAGTTATCCAGCACAGCTGGAGAAGGCTGCACGTCCGTCCTTCCACGGTCAGCTCTGTGGCTCCAAACAATTTGCTATATGTCTGATACTGGGGAGAAACTGTATTCAGCTGCCAGTACAGAGACCCAGTAAAAATTACTTAAGCAAGATAAAGATTTGTTTATCTCCCAAATAAGAGAAACCAGATGTAAGAACAGAAAGATAGAAGGAGCTTGGGTCCAAACAACTACAAACCCACCATAAAAATCCCGGAGTCTTCACATCTGGCGAGGAGGAGGCACGAGAAAGGAAAGGGGGAAACGCCCAGAGTGTTTTTAACCTTTTACGGATCTTTCCCATAAACCTTAGCAACAACTCAGGCTCCAGTTTCACTGGCCTTACCTAGGTTAAGTGCCTCCCCGCCACTCAGCTCCTATAGGCACATCATGACTTGTAGTTAAATTGTTGGTCAATTTTTATATTTTTCTGACTGAATAATGTTATGGGTTATATATAAAATGTCCCCAAAGGCTCATGTGTTAAAGGCTTTGTCCCGAATTGGTGGCTCGATCAAATGGGTGTTCCTGGATTAAGGCACTGGAATTTTATCTTGCTGAAAGTTTCCTGAAGATTTCTTCTGGACTAACAAGCAAAGAGGTGATGCTCTAGGTACCAGAGATGTGGAAATAGATGAAACACAAACCCTTTCTGAGGTGTTTCTCAGAGTGATGGGACAGACATGAAGAAAGATTTGTGCAATCCCCAATGAGCTTCCATTCTATAGAGCACTTACTGAGTCCTTGAAGTGTGGAGCATTTCGTGGGAGCAGTGAAATCTACGGGGCCCAAAAAGAAAGGCTTCCTAGAATGCTAACACCATCTTGAAATAAGAGTGCTCAGGGAAGGCATAGTGGCAGGGAGTTCCATGACTGGAGTTAGCATCTCTTGGACAGTGAGGTAGGACCCACGGTAACCACGCCCTTGATTGGATCACTTCTCTGTGGGTAGAGAGAACATGCATGGAGCTGGCACGTGGGAGTCTTACCAACTCGGGGCAGCATGAGTTTGATTTTTTGAGACAGGGTTTCTCTGTAGCTTTTGGTTCCTGTCCTGGCACTAGCTCTTTCTAGACCAGGCTGGCCTCGAACTCACAGAGATCCGCCTGCCTCTGCCTCCCGAGTGCTGGGATTAAAGGCATGTGCCACCACCGCCCGGCTGGCAGCATGAGTTTGAAAGTAGCCCATCCCAATAAAGATGCCTCAGCCTCCAACCAGTTCCCACCACGAGATCTATAGAAAGGTCACTGGGCAGAGCCACACGGGGGTATTCTTTCCTAAAAGTCCTTTCTACTCTTGGGGTTCTTTCTCACTTTTTCTTTCTGTGTTCACTCTGCTTACTCCTTGACCCCCTTTCCTTATTCTTTATGGCTATAAAGTAACGAATTAAAAAAATCACTGACTCTGGGTGACCGCCAATCATCTGGTACCTAGCTCCCCAAGAGATGAGAAAGGCTCAATGCTGTCAGAAAAAAAAAACAACAACAACAAAAAAACCCCAACAGAACCAAAACCAAACCAAAGCAAAACAAAACAAAACAACAACAATAACAACAACGAAAACCTTCATCATTATGGTCCAAGGATAGAAGAACGATACTTTCTGAGTTCCAGATAACCTGTTATGATCACAGAAGCATGTCTCATTACAAGTTTGTGGCCTGAACTGCTCTATATATGTGAATCACATGCTTATAAATCCTCAGAGGATTGTACAGAAAATAAAGGTCTCTCCCATTTTGCTTGTAGGGTTTCAGTTTCAACTCAGAGAGAAGACTGGAATATAGGCAAGTGCCCATCCCTTAGTAACACAGGCCTTAAGTCTTCTTAAGAAAGAACTTCATGAGAATATGAAAAGGACCAATTGGTGTAGGTATTCTAGACTGCAAAATCCTTGATTTCCGATTAGCTGCAAAATACTAGGATTTAAAACAATTTAAGCCAGACATTGTAGCACGCCTATCATGCCAGCACTTGAGAGGCAGGAGTTCCTGGTCATTGTGGGTACAGAGAAAAACTGAGGCCAGTCCAGATTATTTGAGACCCTGACTTAGGAAACAAACCCAAAACAATGTCAGATCTCTCTAGTGCTTCAAATCTCCCTTTCCTTGAAATTCTGACGCATTTCTTACTTAGATGCAGTTTTTGTCCCTTTAAAGTTACTAAAGGCAAAGACCCTCCATCCTTCCAGCTTCCCAGTTATTAGTTTATTTTATATTTGAAACATTCCTACATGGGACACAGGGGACTGGGGCAGACGTCACCTCATAGACCCTTCCTGGCTCCACATTACAGGGCTCCTGGGTATTTTTATGTTATTATTGGTTGAAACATATTTAAAATATTTTTCCTCCATAAATGCATGTGTGAATAGCTTCCTCGTCTCCCCACAATACCCACTCATAGGTAGGAAATAGTCACTGGGCAAATATTTTATGGAGGGGCTCACTACCTCAAAAAGAAAAATGTTTTGTTCTTTATGCTAGGACTCAGAAAAAACACTTCACGCTGCTTCTCTTCTTGGGTTAGTTTTGCCCTTGTCATTCAGGGTACATAGCTGATTTTTTTTTTATTATAACAGCTGATTAGGAAGGCAGAATCAGGGGAGAAAATTTGCTTAGCTGTGGGAAGGGTTGTGTGGAGTGCAGGGTGGGGAAGCCACCTAAACTTAAAGCCCAATTAATAACTTTTGTCAGGAAATGTTGAAAGTTTTGGCCTCATTCATTGTTTCTCCAACTAATATTTAATAGGTATCTGGTTCAGTCCTGGACCTGCAGGGACAAGGGAAGAGGCAGAGGAAGGAGGGTGTCGCTCAGAGTCCCTTCTGTGTGAACCCTCAAGGCTGCACACAGTGACTAGGATCCAGGAGCCAGCAAAAACTGTCACCACACATTTCAGATGGAATCTCCACCTTCACAATCATTCCATCTCCAAGTAGGGAATTTCACAAAAGTTACAGCGCACAAAGGAAGAAGGACAGAAATTTCCCTCCCACTTTGGCCGTTGCTAGGGGTAGCTAAGGGAGCAGGATGACTGACAAGGAGGCCAGGAGATGCTGAGCACATGGTCTACAGCTTGTGGGCTGATAGGGAAGGGGGAGTGAGAATCTAGAAAAGCAAGTTAATTTATCTGGGGATTGGAGCTTTACAAAAGCTGGGCCCTGGCTACAGATTCAACCTACCTTCCCATGGTTTCCCTTCTCCTGAAAACCCCAGTGTAGTCCCTCTGAAGACTTGCTCCTCCCCACGGGGCCGGAGTGGTGGCTCAGTCATTAAGAGCTCAGGAGGCAGAGGTAGGTGGATCCTTGAGAGTTTGAGGCCAGCCAGCCTGGTCTACATAGCAAGCTCCAGGTCAGCCAAGACTATACAGAGAGACCTGAATCAAGAAAAGAAGGCTGGGCGGTGGTGGCGCACGCCTTTAATCCCAGCACTCGGGAGGCAGAGGCAGGCGGATCTCTGTGAGTTTGAGGCCAGCCTGGTCTACAAGAGCTAGTTCCGGGACGGGCACCAAAGCTACAGAGAAACCCTGTCTCGAAAAAACAAAAAACAAAAAAACAAACAAAAAAAAAACAAAAAAAAAAGAAAGAAAGAAAAGAAAAGGAAGATGTGATGCTTCTGGATAGAAATGGTAACTTCCCCATCCTCCCATTGCTAGTTCATGCTCAAACTAATCATTCTGGAGTCATTTATAGATGTGCTTGTGTGTGCCCACATCCATGCATTCATATACATGAATGCAACTATACAGCATTTGGGTTGACATATATATATATATATATATATTTACATACTTACTCATATATATATGACCTTGAGACAGTCACTAAATCAATTTATACCCCAGTTTCCTCATCCATAAAATGGAAATTATACCTACTTTGCAGGTCTGGGTGAGCGTGAAGGAAGTTAACTAGAACATGCTTAAAGCCGTGCCAGCCAGAGGTAGCTTATATCGTGTAAATGTTGGCTAGCGTTTACACGGCACCAACAGATTCTGTGCCTCTTCAGGGACACAGCCTTCTCAGATCAACAGCTATGGTTGCCCCTCTGCCTCTCCTCTCTGCTGGCAATCCAGCCTTTTTCTCGTTTGCATGCTCAGCAACTCTTACTTGCAGTTAGAGGTTTCCCCATGTAGAAAGCACTTTGCTTGGGAGAATGGCCCAGAACCTTCTCTGAAACTTGGCCGTTCTCTGTCACACTCTCTGTGGCTCTTTGATACGGGGACCTTTCAGCACAGGCAGTTAGGAGTTTAGCTTGCCTGATCTGTGGGAACCCAGGAGCAGAGACCGGCTGTGATGTCTGCTTCCTTCATGTTTCTTACAATGCATCCCTGTAGGGGCCAGCAGAGCATCAGAGAACTGTGCCATGGAGCGGCCAGAGAGAATGCTTCCCAGCACTGCAGAGCAGTGGGAGAAGCTCCCTGTCCTTTCGCTGGTCTGCCACAAGCTCCCAACCTCTCCTCCTTGCATTTGATCAACTACCCTTCCTGTCAGCACCCTTTCTCCTGCCTACACACCCTGCCTTCGGATCCATCTGTCGCCAGGCTGCAGCTGGGGCCTCTGGGCTGGGTCCCTTTTCCCTCACAGTACCTCACCGAATGTGTGTGTCCATTTCACTTTCCCGTCCAGCAAGCCCTTTTGGTTTTGTGGCAGGAGAACAAGACAAGAGGAGAAAGGTATGGTGGTTAGCAGGTAAATGAAAGCGATGGTAGAGAAAGGACCATGCATACGGGACAGAACAGGAGAAAAATCTGAAACCTGTGAGTGAGCAAGAATGACCCATAAAAGTTGAGATTCTAATGACCCAGAGCCACTGGGCTTCTAAACCTTCTGGGCTCTGGCCTACATCCTAGGAATGTCTTTCCCTTCCCTAATAAACTGTTTCTGCCACTATCCCTGCATCCTTGGTCCAGCACTGTCTTCCTGGACACAAGACCCTGGGAATTCCAGCTTGTGTCTCCCAGGCTCTGACTCCTGCCTCTGATGGTTCCACATTCACTTTTATCTCTTCTTCCTGGCTTGTCTCCATCTGGTGGATGTGGCATTTCCCATTGTCTCCAAAAGTCAGCTGCCTAATGAACATGCATAGTCTCCCTATACAAAGTTACCAAGGAAAACTTTGCTGGCTGGCTGATTTACATTCTCCTCAAGGATTGGTGGCCCTCCAGCTGAGCAGCTAGTTCAGTGAGAGAGTGCTTGGCTAGCATGGGTATGAAGTATAAAGTGATCCTCATCAGTACTGAGATCAAGAGGAAAACGGGCACTCCATAAATTAGCTGGGATCCAGTTGTGATCCTAGGGATACAACCACAGTTTCAGAACTCCTAACAGACACTGTAGATTACAGAACCATCCTGCTGGCGGTGTCCAATCAGCCACAAAGAGTGTCCTCCTTCTCCAGTGACTGACAGAACCAACACACTGCACTTCTGCCGTGGTTGAGCAGAGGTTGTAGGAGGTGCTTCCACCAGGGTGTTTTACCAGTCTATTGCTACCACTCTGGAGACAGCTTCATGGGCGTGCAGTTCTGTTCCAGCACAGGAAAGAGAATTATTTTCCATGCTGACCCTGACTTTGTAACTATGGACAAAAGTCTTCACAAATCTAAATCTCCCTCCAGGGAATGACAGTCACCACAGAAGGAAAGAAGGAAGGGATTTGCTTGCAGATGCAGTATTGTTAGCACTAGAGCTTGCTACCCATTGACCACTCCCCCTCCCATCCTCCCTCTCCCCTCTTGCCCTGAGAGACACTGCAGTTGTGTGGGTGGGTGGTCGGACAAGTGGGTGGACAGACAGAGGGAAGAGGGAGTTTCCTCCTTGGGATTCTTGTAATTGGTATGTGGTTTACATTCCATTCATCTGCAAGACTGTGATATTAATCGGAAACAGCTTGAGCCCAGCTTGCCTGTAGTGTCAGAAGGATGCTGAACTCAGGCAAAGGTCTCTGCCTCCTTCCCTGCAGGTCAACTTCCTCGCCAAGTGTCTGTGGCCTTAAGTAACCAGCATGTGTGGTTCTCATCTGGACGAAAAGTACCATCACACAGTTAAAAACAAAAACAAACCCAAGCAGTGCAAAGAAATATCCAATGTGACTAAAACAATATCTCAGAAGTTAAGACCACCGTCTTTTCTTCCAGAGGACTTGGGTTTAATTCCCAGTACCTGCCTGGTGTTTACAACTGTAACTAACTCCAGTTTCAGGAGCTCCAACCCTTCTTTTGGTTTCCACTGGTACCAGACATACTTGTGGACAAAACACCATACAAATATACTATTAAATTAAATTAAAATAATAAATGTACAATAAGTTACTGGTGGCCCTCCCCAAAAGAAATACTGATAATTGTATGCTTGCAAAAAAAAAAGTTCAACTCTTCAACCACTGAAGATTATATGTAACTTCTATTTACATAAAAAGAATTAATCTACACCCACGGCTTGAGCCCTTTCTGATTTTACTTTCTCCATATTAAAGATCATTTCAGCCCAGAACATGGACATTCTAGTTCATTCTACTGCATTGCATTGTGGATTAAGTTCTCATATATGGTCACTTTTTAAACTGGTGACTGTCGTTTAAGCTCTGAAACGAATGCCACAGACTGGGTAGCTTTAAAAACAAGTTCAGCTTTCACAGTTCTGTAAGAAGGGAAGTATAAGACCAAGGTCCTGGCAGACACGGTTCTGTAAGAAGTAAAGAATAAGACCAAGGTCCTGTCAGATTGTCTAGCAAAGACCCACCTCCTGGTTCCCCTCTCTTGGAGATCCCTCACTTGTCTCTTTCTACAAGACTTTAATCCCTTCATGGCACAATCACCTTCCCCAAATCTCTTCTCCCAAAACCATCTTCGCAATGAAGAATAGGGATTGAACATGGAATAGAAACCATTCAGCTAATGCTGTAGTGTTTGGAAACATTGTTCTTATGACATAATTTACCATCTTGAAATCAGAGCCATCACCATCACGAGACTCTCACAAGCCCTCCTGGAAAGAATGCCTGACACACAGGTTCCTGATGTCCCTCCCTCCCCAGGATATGGGAGTAGCTCACAATTGCTGAGAGAGGAAGGGACTCTTCTTTGGTGGTCCAGCTGCCTGTAAGTTACCCATAGTCCTGCACGAAGCCCCTCACTCATGTTCTTCTATGTTACCCCAACTACTCTCATTGGTTCACTATACCAGGCTTCCTTCCTTTTGGGCCACCAACCCATTCCCAAATCATGACACAGAGACTATTATTAGTTTTGAACGCTTAGGCACATTTCTGGCTAGCTCTTTTAACCTAACCTGTTTATCTACTTTTTGCCTCAGGGCTTATAACCTTCTTTACTTGTGTATATCTTACTTTTGCTGCTTCTTGTGTCTGCTGGCATCATCGGCCTGGCTTCTGGCCCCAGGAGTCTCCCATGTTCTCTTCTCCTTCTTCTCTCGTTTTTCCTTCTTCTCTCAAGCCTAAATTTCTCCTTCTATTTATTCTCTCTCCCTGTCAGCCCCATCTATCCTCTCTCTGCCTAGCTAATGGCCGTTCAACTTTTTGTTAGACCAATCAGGTGCCTTAGGCAGGCAAGGTGAAACAGATGTAACACATCTTTACATGATTAAACACACATCCTTACATCGTTAAACAAATACAGTAAAACAAAAATAACACACTTGTACACAGTTAAAATAATATCCTGCAGCATAAACAAATGTAACATATCTCTGCCTAGTTAAAATAATATTCTACAACAGTTCACCAAGCTGGAATTGGATGGATATATTTTTGCTCTCTCCATCTGTCATGAGTAGACACAGACTCCTCAGGAAAAGTCATATAACACTTGGTACCTGGACATGAACATGAAGAATCAGAGATGGCTGGGAAGAAAGTTGCATGGCCCATGTTATGTATAGTAAGACAGGCAGCAGAGGCTTAGTCACCAGAGGGTGGTCTATCTATGACCCCGCTAAGGCCTGTCTTCCTCATATGGTTTATGGTAGTAGGCTTTCTCGCTGTGGCCATAGTCATTAGACACCTACTACTGCAGGTACTAGACGTGTAACTAAGGCTGAACTAGCTGAATGTTGACTATTCTAGGGGGAATCCCAGATGGTTGTCTTCTTTTAAAAGATATGAGGTGACCCTCTGGATGAATGGGAGTCCTCTGAGTGAGGACAGTGACGATACTGCGTGATCAAAAATGGATCAAGAGTTAGAGAAGACCCTGCAGTCTCTGAAAGTCTGACACATTGGATGGGATTGTTAGCAGGCAACAGAAGTTTGTGATCTCTGCTAGGCATGGTGTGAGATGCAACTGAGTCGCCCACGGAAGGGGAGAGATCCCAGCGAGAAAAAGACACGTGGATGTCATCCTCTGCATTAGCCTCTGATTTGTAAGGAAGAGGTAGAGGACACTGGATAACAAGGAGAGAACAATGTACCAGTGCAGAGGGGATCACTAAAGTCACATCTTCAATGCAGAGAAAGGGAGAACCCACCACTCAGCACGCAGACAGGACCTCAGTCGAGGTCCAGGAAACCCGTAATTAGGGTGGACTGTACCACGAACTGCTCAAATTGGAAATAGCTTTTAACAAGAATTGAAAAAGGCTCTCAGAATCTGGCTCAGGAGGTACAGATGGAATCAGCCAAGAGTCACGGAAGCAGAGGGACCCAGTAATCCAATTCCTCATCTTTCCTTGAGACAAGCACTGCAGGACCCAAAGCACAGGGAGGGAAATCGACCCCCAATGGGCTGACTCATACAGGCCATTTGGGAAACTTAGTTATTTCCAGTTGAGGTCCCCCAGATTTCAGGAACTGGAAGACGTTATTAAGAGAGCGGAACATAAAAGGGACAACATTTGATTCCCAGTTCATGGGACCAGAAAGCACCATGCTCCATAGGACAATGTTTAGAAAAAGTTAATCCAGCAGAGCCCTCAGGACAGCAAAACTGTGTAGGGTGGCACAGGGGTCTACAGGCTTTGCTGTTCCTCACGGGGGCCATGATATTTCTGCGGTAGAAAAGGGTGTAGAGGGGCTGAATAACAGACCAGCAGGTTGGGCAAGGTGCAGCCACACAGACACAGTGGCACACACCCTTAATCCCAGCACTTGCAGGCAGATCTGAGAGATAAGGGCTCTGTAGAGATCCTATCTCAAAAAAAGGGGGGGGGGAGGAACCTCAGCAAAACAGTGGGTAAACTGAGTTTATAGAGTGCTAAAGCCATCAAAAGGGAAAAGGAAAAGTTACAAGCAGGAGCCTAAGGTGTAGCTCACTTGTCCAGGGCTCGCCTAGCGTGAATGAGGCTGGGCTCAGTGGAGCCCTCGTGGGTAGAGGCTGGGTATTAGGAAGGAAGTTCAAGGTCATCCATCCCATTGGAGGTGAGCATAGCTCCACAGGGAGGCAGGAAACGGACTCAGGCTGCAGATTTGCCTCTGCAAGAGCAGATGACGTCACTGCTCCAACTGCTCTAGCACTTCACACAGTTTGAGCCTTCTCTTCACAGCGCAGTGTCCCCGGTTCCTGCACAACTGGAGTGAGCCTGACCTGGACACTTGCTGCAGGCCCTTCTTGGATTAAATTTGAGCTGGAAATTGTTCCTCCAACTCTCCTCTCTTGCCTTCTGCTCTCCTGCACTTTTCCTTGTCTTCCCTTCAGAATAAATGAAATGGAGTAAAAGGAAAAAATTTTTTTTTTCTGAATACCCACTGTGTTCAAAACCCCTCCCCCCCCCATCCTGTAGGTGTCCACATTAGGGTGTTTTGGAGAAACAAGTTCTCTAAGGGATTCTAAGCTCACAGACTCAAGAAGCCCAGCTTCTCATAACCTTCTTGGGAGACCCATATAGCAATGTATGTCTCCTGACATACTACACAGCAAATGTGTCTTCCTGCCTCCTGTGAGCTGGTGAGCCCTGGAATGATGCTGAGCACAGTTTCCTGCACACTCCAGCGAGCTGTACTGAAGGTGACTGTCCAACCTCCACATCCACAGGTTCCACATCTAATTCAACCGATTATGGATGAAAAACACTTTGAGGGAAATTGAGTCTGTGTTCTCGGTCTGTACTGACATGTTTGCTGTCTGCTCACTAAACTACTAGGTACAGCAAGTATATACACAGCGTATACATTGTATTTGAATTCCAGTTAGTTCAAGGATGATAAAGAGACAGGAGGTGGCTACATATGAATATGGCAATATTTAACATGAGGAGTTTGAACTCCACCCTCGGCCTCATTTCGGTCTCCCGAATGGAGTGGGTCTCAGTGCAGGCGGGAGAGGCTGAAAGATAGAAAGGAGGTCTTCCTCTGCCCCTTCCCATATACCCCAGCTTCCTACCAGAGGGAGTTCCCTCCCACCTAGCTCTCAGGCAGCCTAGGGTTGTCAGCAAAGCTAGATAACCTGAAAATTGCTCCAAAGTTGAAGTCGGAACAATGTCAGCCATACCCAGGCAGTCCCCACTAATACCCAGACTAGCCCTGCAGGTCAGATCCACGCTTGTATAGATGGGAAGCTGCAAGTTTGTGCCAGGAAAAGTATCTCAGAACCCAGAGCAGCTGGGTGAGCTTGAGCGAGAGGAGGGACCCTGGGTGGCAGCTACGGTTGGCAAGAAGTGGCTCTGGCTGGAGAATGGGCAGGCATTGCACTAGAAAGGCCCTTTGGGCCTTGTCCTCTGTGAATGGAGCCATTTACTGGTGCATCCGTAATGGTGGGGCCGACTGAGCTCCTTGGCAAAGCCCTTGGCAGGCTTCCCCCAGTGGAATGCCCAGAGAGAAAACGTCCCCTGTCCTCCCCTGTGGCCTGTGTAACCTCCGGCCTGCTCTGCGCCAGGCTGTTCCCCAGCGCCCTGCCCAGGGGTCTTGTTTGCTCTGGCAGACAGGGAGCCCATTCAGCCCCTCGGGTGGCACCGGGGGAGTCTGGCCTGGGAGGCCTGGCTGAGCTCCGGCTGGCTCAACTGCCTGCGGGGTTCCAGAAGCTTCCCCAGGCTCCAGTGGGGGCGGGGCGCTGACTTTCTTCTGGCCGCTGAGAATTACTGACTTTACAGGTCCGTCTTGCTCCATAAACCAGAAAGCCACTTCCAGCTGGTGGGATGGAGTCTGGTGGGCGGGTGTCTGGTGCCATCCTGTCCCGGCTGGGAGGGGTCCCCAGCGCTGTGGAGGAGCTGTGGTCTGTCACAGCCCCTGGCCAGGCCGGTTTTTATGGCCTCAGTCCGGGAGTGGGGAGCACAGGCCACATCCACAGGGATAATATTTGCTGTACCTGGTCCTGATGCCCACAGCTCATGTTCCTGCACTGCCGCCTCCCGTTTCCTTTTCTCCTGGGGTCTGCTTAGACGTTTACGTTTTGAAGGGGGAAGCACTGAATTAGGCTCAAACCACATCGGATCGTGACAAGACTGAGTGACTACCCTTGCAAGCTGCCACTGATGGGAAGTCGGAAGGTGCCGGCTTGCCCCTCAAAAGGACGGCAAGACCCACCTGAAGGAACACTTGCAGCTCCAGTCCCTTCGGCCAGCTTTCCTGGCTGCCCGCCACTGCTCCTGCATAGCTGAAAGTTATGATGTTTAAATATTAAAAATGCTTAGCTAAATACGCTGGCTTGTTTGCTTTCGCCGATAGTAACAGTCTGCCCACAGGGCCCTTTCAAACCTCTTCAGTGTTTAGAAAATGGATAAGGGACTCATTCAAGTGACGCTCAAGTTTACCAGAGCCAGGAATGAAGCCCGGGATTTCATGAAGGGAGGACCAGCCTGGGACCACACACAAAGGCAGCTCTGCTCTCCCTCCCTCCCTCCCTGCTCCTAGCTCATGTTCTCTCTCTCTCTCTCTCTCTCTCTCTCTCTCTCTCTCTCTCTCTCTCTCTC